>NW_028324308.1:2415000-2715000 GCF_058129835.1 Hydra viridissima | reverse complement strand
CTGCAAGGAGCTCCCAAACATTCAGGGAGAATTTCCATGATTTCATTCCTAAGAAAAAATGTTCATCTGTATCTCCAGACGTTAATCCTCGTGATTTTTTCCTATCAGGCTGCTTGGAGCTGCTCTTGTGCTTAAAAAATATTCATCGTTGAGCCACTTGAAGACTGCTATACTCTGTGACATGGTTGTGTTGTAACTCATTGTAAAAAGGGATTGAATTTATTGGTTATAGAGAAGGGAGGTTTGATCGAATACTTGCTGTATTTTATCCATGCATCAAATTGTTCTTATACTTTCAAAAAAGGTTTGTTACTCCTTGTCATTCTCTTGTTGTTAGCATATTAGCTGGTGTAAAATTAACACTTGTAGCAGCCAACTAAAAAGCCTTATACTATTTTAATTTGTAATAATTTAGCAAGTTTTAAAGTTCAAAATATTATTCACTAAAGGGATCTTTCCTGACAAAAACACCTGCAGCTGGTCTTTCTTTTTATAAAGAATTCTTCCCAGAAGTAATGTTGATTAACTTTCAATTTATGTGTACTCATAGGAATCTGTGCATTGCAACCAATCTTCAGTTCTCAATATAGGCCACAACATAATAAACAGAGTTTCTTCACCAGAATTCTCTTTGACTATTACTTTTAAGGGTATTTTCTCTTTTTTTGTGCTGATTCTTCTATATTTAAGATAGGGATGTTCTAAAGGCCCTAATTAAACACAGTCTTGCGTAAAGTAAATTTTCATTTTACGCAAGACTGTGCTTCATTAGGGCCTTTTTCTTTAAATTTAAATTTTAAGCAAAACATTTCTTCCTTTTTCTTTAAATTTCACTCTTCAATTAAGAGCTTCTCTGGTGTATCTGCCAGTATTGTCATTTTCCACTTAATTATTCCTCCTTTTTTAGGTTTAGTGAAGTTTGCTTTAGGTAATTGCTTTAGAGTCTAAGGCATAATCAATTTTGTTGAACTATCAAAGATTGGTAGTGGTTGTGCTGAAGAAGAATGCTTACTTTGTCTAGCTGTAGATAGTCCTGATTGATTTTAAAATGAACTGCTATCTTCAATGGTTGATGGCTTTGCTATTGATTTTGAATTCCAGGCATAATATTTTCAGTGGTTGAAAACTTGTCACTAAATATCTCTTTATTAAAGGGCCGTATACCGGTGCAAGAGAAACAACCAAGAATACTACTTGGAGTAGTGAGGAAGCAATGCTTTTACAATTGAAGGTAAAAAATAAATGATCATATGTTTTCCAGGATTGCTTTTTATCCCATCTACAAAATTTTTGAGGTAAAAAAGGATTAAATACTCCTTAAAAGGATTATATACTCCAATAGTTTGGTTCTCTTTTTTGATATCAGCTTGGTTTGCTTTTGAACCATAAACTCTCTGGTCTCATCAATGTTGATAATGCTTTGGGGTACAAATTAATAACTTTGTAAAACAGTTGACAGTTTATTAAAGAAATCGCATATTTTCTCTATTAAAATTCATGGCTTGTGAAAGGCTAGCAGCATTGGGCATAAAAGAGTTAAATAAGAATTTTGTTTTAGGAAGGGTGCGAAAATGGCACTCTTGTTTTTTGTCCATTTTTAAGGATAACTTTGTTAAACATCTAAACTGAGACACTAATGCATGTATATGATCCTTTATAGTCACCCTGAACTATGAGTTCACAGCCATTTCAAAAAATTTTACAAGCCTTAACTCCAAGTCAGCAATAAACATGTCTTTAGCAACTTTTTTTAGCCATAGCCCTTTCTTGCTGCTTTTTATAAATTATTTTGGTATCAATCCCCTATCCCTCTTTCTTGGGCTTAACCTTTTTTTTTTGTAAACTAGAAATAAGAATTCTTTGTTAAAAATGAGCATAAAAAGAACTTATGGTTACTTATTTTCTAAAGCAGCAAGTCTTTATCATTTGAGGTTGAGATTAAAAAGATGTAATAAAAACTTGTTGAAATTTTAAATTTCAATCGGATACTAAAACTCTTAAGAACAAGAAAAAAATAAGAAGCCATAAAATGAAAACCTAACAAGATAAAAAACCTTTCTACCTACCATTATATATTGCATCAATTTGACATACATATGGCTTAAAATCTCCACATACCAAATCAATCCATTTACCACTTTCTTTCTGCATTTGAACACAGTTCTCAATGTTACATGCTTTATTATAATTGTTTGGTTCATCTTCACCCCAAGAAAAAAAACCAGCAGTTTGACTTGCTTGAAAATTCCAAATATATTTACGTTCAACTGATCTATCATTCAATCCTATCCAGGCACCTGCAGCTGTTTGTAGAATACCACCCAAAAAACTGGGGAAAAAATATTAAATAATTTATGAGCCATTTAAATCCAATAAAATAAACTAATATTCAGTTTCAGCATTAATGTATAACCTGAAAAGGTTTTTTTTTTTTAAAAAAAAGTTGAGACTGAGACTGGCTTATAATAATTGGCTTACTAATAATTTTTTTGAAAGTACATTGAACACCACTGAGAGTGCTGTTCAATGTACTTACAAAAAAATTAGTAAGCCAATTATTTGATCCAAATCTGACACTCAATCTGACATCTATTCTCAACTAATAAATGAATAAACGAATCTTTGTGAAAAAAATCTTTGTGAAGCAAGTTTTTGTAGAAATTAAAAAAGATCTTTGTAACATAAAATGATAAGAAAAAAAACTTGCTTATTTTCATTTTCATTCAGTACCACAGCCAATTCACCTCCTATAGCTTGACAACTTTCAGATGCATCAGCCCAGCTCTTTGGTTGAGGAAAGAACTGAACACATTTTGTTGATGTTCCAGGTACATAAATCCATTCTTTTGGACACATATCTACATATTAAAAATGCCTCTTTTAGAAGAATACTTTAAAAGAGTTATAACTTCTTAAATATTTTTTATTTTAGGTTGAAACTTGGGGGTTTCTGTCCTACAAGCCAACAAAAATTTTTTAACAAAGATGTTCATTATCTTATTCCTTATACATTTGCAGGGACTTTGAAATGTTGCTAGCCAGAATTTTTACAGAGTGCCAGAAATAGTGCCACTAAAAGTTATGGTATTTTGTGCTTTGGTTGTTTCTGAATAGCACTGACCAATAAACCATGGAAAAGTATATCTAGAGTCATTTTATATTTATTTTATCTGAAAAAAATATTTGAAAATTGCATATTTTGTTTTGTATAATACTGATTTTGCAAACACAAATTCACAAGTATTATTAACAAGGCACCAATTCACTTGTTTATGAAGAAAACACACCAACTAAATTATGTAGCTTAATTCAGTGTAATTTAGATTTAAACTCAATCATAAAATTAATTTTAATTATTAATCAAATTAAAGTTAAATCTGGCTGTATTTAAAATAAAATAAAAATCCTTTTGGCAGTTTGCAAGTGTACAAAAATATTCAAAACACAGTTATAAACGCACATTAAAACTTTTGAAGCTAAAATACTACAAGACATTACTGCTAACCTAAATGAAACATACCTATACACCTTTTAGCACATTTTTCATTCATAATACTTGTTTTTTGATACAACTGGCATCCTTAAAAACAAAAATAACATAAAACATAAAACATTTTTGTTAACACTTAAACTATAAAAATAAAACATAACAATTAGAACTTTAAACTCTGAGAACCAAGCCACATTCCCTTAAAATCTTGAAACTTTATCCTAATAATTATTTGTAAATACCTTTTATCAAAATTTTAAGAGTTTAATTTTAAAATCATAAAGTGAACACATCAAAATCATAAAAATACATTAAAATCAAGCAAATACTTGGTATTGAAATCTCCTCTTATGAGAAAAAAAAAGTACTTAAATCTTAAATGTTAATTTTAAAACTTAATAGGATATCTTAAATTCTTTTATTGTAAACAATTTTAAAAAAACCTTAACATAAACAGATGGGTCAAATCATTATACTTCACCCAATTTCAAGAAAACTTTGTAGGGCACCATCTCTGATTTTCCTGATTTTTACATATCATTATCGACATTATGTAAATAGGCTAAATTTGCAATTTTAGAGTTCAAAGTGCAGCGGTTTAGAAACTATAGCCTTTTAAACACTCTTGGGTGCCCCCCCCCCCTCCTCGGTTTCTGGAATGATAAAAATAGACAACTTTAAGCATTATAACTTTTTTCTAACTTTCATTTTTGGAAATTTTTGCTTTTGACATAAATAACAATGCTGCAATAGAAATGGTTTTTATAGCAACTATATAAAATTTTGGAAAACAAACTACAAATAGTAGGCTACATCCCTCACATAGGGCATAAAGCTGGTTGGAGGGGCACTGGTTTCTAATAATGCTATTCAACTCTAATTATTGAAAAATAGGGTTATTTGAAAATGCTGCCATTTTTGTTGTGAATATGACAAGTTTATAATGTTTACGTTTTTATATAGTTAGGCCTAATGGTCTTATTTGCTGTTAATATTAGATCAATACAAAGTGTTAGAAAAATTTACGAGTTATCCCCAAATGGCTGAAAATGGGACTTTTTAGTCGAGTGGACTGTAGATTTTTAGATATATTTGATTTCTAAAATATAACAAGCTGCTGATATTTTGCCCATTTGTTGCAGACAACAGCAGCTAATTAGAATACTAACATGTAAGGATTTGTTGATGAATAGAAAAATACTAGGGTTAACTTCATTTTGCCATTTATTAGCATTTTTCAGAATTTTTCCAAAGTTGAGGAGGTTATAGTTTTTTTCTAATATGATACATGTTAATAAAAATCACTATTTTTAAGACAGAAATATCCAGAAAACAGTTCTAGAAAAAATGAGTCACTTGTTGAAAGTTAGAAAAAAGTTATAATGCTTAAAGTTGTCTATTTTTATCATTCCAGAAACCGAGGGGGGGGGGCACCCAAGAGTGTTTAAAAGGCTATAGTTTCTAAACCGCTGCACTTTGAACTCTGAAATTGCAAATTTAGCCTATTTACATAATGTAGATAATGATATGTAAAAATCAGGAAAATCAGAGATGGTGCCCCACAAAGTTTTCTTGAAATTGTGTGAAATATAATGATTTGACCCAGATCTGAACTAAATCATTCAAATTATTTGAGAATAAAAAATGAGCATTGATTAGTTTTGTAGTTTAACAGAAAAAAAATAAAATTAAAAAAAAACTACCTCTAACATTTAGCCATATATCTGTAACTTCTGTTAAACCAAGATATTTATTTTGTACTGTTACCTGGTAATATGCAGCATCAAGCTCTGATACTGAAGAGATTGACAAACTATGTAAAAAATAGTAAAAGTTTTGATATAAGTTATCAAAATAAAATAAACAAAACTGTGACTTAAATAAAAAAAAACAACTGAAATTTAAATTTATGATATTCTTACACATATCCATTCATATTTATTCTTTCATCGTCATTATTAAAAAATAATTTATTATCTTTTTTCCAGGAAACTATTTCGGTACCATTATGTTTAAAATGAGTCACAGCTGTCAATGTCACACATTCTCCAATGACTACATTATAAATAGGTGCTTGGTAGAAGTAAGAATCTAAACATAATTCATAAGCACATACACATTTGTAATTCATAAGAATAAACATAGTAAAGGTTGCATTTTACACACACACATACAGAGTACTTTTAAAGATATTAGACACATTATGATTTGTAGTTTTATTCAAACTAATATAAACTGGGATCCAATCATCATGGAAAGTTTTTCCTTAATGTAAAGATAAACCCTACATCAAAATATCATAATTGCTGTTTATTCAATATCTAAAATTTATTAAAAAATTTAATTCAAAATAACAATAAAAATAGCAAAATTATTACTTAAAATGATTCTCTTTTTTATTGATTTTACATTGTTGCAGGTTTTTTAGTTATTATTGCAAGCTAAATATTAATTTTTTTAAGACCATGTTTTTTCTATCCCAGTCTAAATAGATTTGATTGGGTTCGAATCTGGTGATTGAGGTGATTAGGGTATCAAACTTTTTTTTTTCATACATGCTTTGATTGTGTGAGCTATTTAGGAGCCACATATTAATAGAAATGACATCATTCATTTGATTCATAATGCTTTAATGCAGGTGTTTGGACAATTTAATTAAAGCAAGCCCAAACATCAATCTTTCTACATATCCCATATTTTTTTAAAAAGAAATGTTTTCCAAAGAAAAATTGAAAATTAACAAAATAGATTTCACTCTGTTGAAACTCTGACAAAAAAAAATGTTTATAGTATTCTAAACATTGTTTCAACTTTGAACCTACCTGAAATGACAAATTGGAAATGAATACAACAGTTATAGATTATGCTACTAAAAAGTGAAGATAAGAAAATGGTAAAATGTTGATTAAAAAATATCATTTTATTTAAAATTTGAACCAAAGTGTATTAATACAATACAGCATTTACAAAGCCATATTTACAAAAATTATATAGTAACATAGTTATTTTAAAGGAAGTTATTTTAAAGAAATCTATTTACTTAGTTTGACGTAAAATATTTGTTATAGGTCACGTGAATAAGTAACAACTATTAGGAATAGATGCACTTTAAATAAGTTAAAAAAAATTTTTTTTTCAAAAAAAAGAAATGAAGAAATGCATAAACTTGAACTATATATATATATAAAAATTTGTATTTTAAAAAATTAATCAAGATGAAGTTTATAACTGCGACAAAGTTCGGGCATTATGAACTCGATAAAAACTGCGATTTACTTATAGTCTCTATTTACGAACAAAACCCAAACAAAATTTAAAAAAATCCTAAACTTTCTATTAAAATTCAAAAACTTACTATTATTTATGAAATTATTATTTATGAAAATTCTAAAATTGAAAGAGCGTTAGCACTTATCAGGGGTTGATGTTAAAAATCAAGGTATTTATGCAATTTTTCCCGTAGTTGACTGAAAATGCACACAAAAAAACTGGTTTTGATATAAGGTTTATTCGCTTTGATATTTTGCTTTTACAACCTGAATCAACTTTGAGTTTTTCGAAACCAAGACAAGTTTTTTTTTAAGTTTTGCGAGTTGTAATAATAGCTAAAGTTGAAAAAATTTGTAGTGAAAAAGTTCGTTTAATCAAGTTTTTCAACAGCAAGTTAAGTTAACATATTCTTTGTTTGTGAACAATACAAAGTTTTGAAAAATTACTTGCTGTTTTTATTTTCTTTTTCCCTTTTTTTTATTTTTTTTTATTTGTATAAACTTTTTAAATTACGTATTTGTAAACTTTCTGAAAATATCAGAAAAATTTAACAAAACTGAAAAATTTTTATGACCAAGTTTATCAAGTTTATCAAATAAAAAATTTAACTTAAACTTACGCAAATTAATAACTGTAGGTTTTCTTTTTAACTGTTGAATGTCAATTGCACAAATGGTTTTTTAGAAACTGTTCATCAATTCTGAACACTTTTTACAAGAGACCAGTCCGACATGGAAATACTTCACAAATAGGGACGAGAAAGGTGTAAAAAAAAAAAAATCGAATGTCAAACCTGTTAGACTATAAATACTTTATAAAAAAATTCAAAAAAATAAGAGAAGAGAAAACTAGAAAGAGAAGGGTATAACCTTCTTTTTCTACTTTACTATAGTAGAAGATGAGTTGACGTGCAACTTCCCAAGAGTGTCATACAAATTAGGAAAAGCTAAGCCAAGTTAACACTAGAAGTCCCAGATTTTTTATATGCCTATAAACCCTAAAGTAGATTGATCGATCCAACTTAATCGCAACTTAACGCACATCTCTTTATATGTTATGTAGTTTATTCACTTTTCAGTAAATAATATCAAAATAAGTTATAATATATTAATTTTTCAACGTCAATATTTTGGCTTCGGCAAAGTGTCAAAGTCGTGTTTGGATCAATTGATCCACCTTGGGGCTTCTAGTGTTAACCAACAGTCAAAGCATCTGACAAAAATAAGGAATTGTTTTGAAATAGTTTTGATCCAACGTTTTGATTCTGTTTTGAAACAAAATGATTTCAACGTTTGATGAGAAAATTCGACTTTTCAAGAATAGAAACTTTCTTAAAAAAATATGTAACGAAAAAAAAAAGGTGAAATCGATTTTGAAAATGACCAAAATGGTTTAAATGATTTTTTTTTAAACGATTTTAATAATCAATTTAATTGTTGACTATTAAAACGGCGTCATAGCAATTATCATTTTGTTCATTACATTTTTAACTTAGTTGACCATAAACCCTAAATTGAATCGCTCTTTTGTCCTGTGTTTGTAATGAATAACTTGAAAAATTAAACTCGAAAAACTTGAACTCGCCAAAAATGACGTTGTAAACAGTCGCATAATGACGGTAAGTGAACAGTCCAGTTTAATGACAGAGAGGTTGATAAATTAAAAAAATCTAGAAGATGAAAATGCAAATATAAGATGATAATACAACTCATACTTGCTGAATGCAAATAGTTACCTTTTAGAAATTATTTTGAAATATCAATAGGTATCGATCTTGACTAAAAAACTGTATGTATGTATGTATGTATGTATGTATGTATGTATGTATGTATGTATGTATGTATGTATGTATGTATGTATGTATGTATGTATGTATGTATGTATGTATGTATGTATGTATGTATGTATGTATGTATGTATGGTATATTTAGCATGTGAGTATTTAAAGTGAATTTTAATTTTTATTGCATTTTTTATTTTGAAAAAAGTAGTCTTTTAAGACTAATCTTTTTTTTAAATTTAGTTAAAGGAATAATTTTCTTTCAAAGGTTTATGATGAATCAGAATTTTGATCTTGGTTCAAAAGTTCTAAAATATGAAGAGTTTTTAAACTCAAATTTAAAATCTGATTTGCTTGAAGTTCATAAACAGCGAGATTTAGTATATAAAGAGATGGCAGAATACCTTCAATTAAAAAAAACTATTGAGATAATCCAGCAGCAACAAAAAGAAAATCTTAACTCTCACAAGCAGTTTGAATTACGCACTAAAGTAGATTTAGGATGTAATTTTTACTGCCAAGCACTTATTCCAGATACATCATTTGTCTATATTTTAGTTGGGTATGGGTATTTTGTTCAGATGACATTAGAAGAAGCACTTATTTTCATCAATAAGAAGATGAAAATTTTAACAGATAAAAGTGCAACTTTTGCAAGGAATTCAGCTAAAATAAAAGCACATATCAGATTAGTGATGGAGGGTTTAAGAGAGATTCAAAATCTAAATGTTGAAAAAGAGCAAACACCTGTATATTGAAACATAAGAAATATTTTGCATAAATTTGGTGAAAGGATAATGTGATTGCAAAACAAGTATCCAAAAAAAATCTTTGTGAAAAGTATTAAAGAATACTTTCGGTGCACTTTTGTTAAAGATGTTTTAAATGGTTGTTAATTCTTTTTTAAAAAGGAGAAATTTTTTCTATAAGGAACTTTTAAATATATGATAAAGATCTAATTTAAAAACACAAAAGAGCTTTGTTTTGCTTACTTCATTTGCTTGCTTTGTTTTGCTTTGTTTTGCTTACTTCAATCAATGCTGTGTCACCCAAATCTAA
This sequence comes from Hydra viridissima, assembly GCF_058129835.1. Taxonomy (NCBI): domain Eukaryota; kingdom Metazoa; phylum Cnidaria; class Hydrozoa; order Anthoathecata; family Hydridae; genus Hydra; species Hydra viridissima. The sequence continues at coordinate 2,705,401 of NW_028324308.1, read as the reverse complement.
CGTCTTTCTCAACAGCTTATTTACAGAAGATAAAAAAAAACCGTAAGTGGCATTAATGGCAAGTTAGCAGACAAAAATTGATGAAAATCTGGAGAGATTGGGCTGAGTAGACAGCTTATTGTGTTTCCACATGTTCAGTCTGGTTATTTTGTGGTAAATACAGTTTACATCATAATGTTGACAAAAGTTTAACAAAAGAAAGATCATGCGAAGAACAGTTCAACTATCTCAAATATAGATTTGTAGATATTGGAATCTGCACACCAGTTGCAATTCTAAGTTCTTCAACTGCTTCCTTTAATGAAAGAAATAAGAGCTAATACTAATGTTATATATTATCAAGCTCCTCAGATCAGGTGATCAGTTCCTTTAGGTTGAATGTTGGGAGAAGAAGAGTAAGTGAGCTGAAGAAGTTGATTTTGTATTCTGATACATAAAACATCAAAAAAGTTTTATACATTATTCCTTCTCTCTTTTATTTATTTTTTTGTGTATTGCTTTACATATCTATAGTTTTTTACTATCTGAATTAGGAGGTTAAGGGGGGACAAAAAAAGTAAGTTAATGATCGTGAGTTTTTACTTTTTCTCTTTTAGTAAAACGCCTATATTTGTCATTTGAAATAAATCGAACTTAAAATAACTTTAATACAAATTTATAAGGTTCCAGAAAAAATTTATGACATCTTTGACCCTATTGTATTTTGTTTTAACCCTTCAAAACATACCTTATAGTATTTTGTTTAAACCCTTCAAGACATTGAGTAGAATTTAATTAAATCCGTAAAACTTATCTTTCGAATATATCAAGTTATGCATAAACATAAATTTTTAACACCAAAAACATTTGATGTTTTGCACGTGTAAAGAATTCCATTTTAATGATCTTCAGAAAATTCAATTTATTTTTAAAAGACAGAACATTTGTAAGTTATTCGTTATTCCTTGTTAACGGAAAAACTAAGCGCCGATGTTTTTAATCAGCATCTTTGTCAATAGCAATAAACATCCTTTCATGAACATATGGATCTTTAACACGTGCAAATATGAGTTTTAATTCCAAATTGAATTCCTTAATCCAAGCAATCTCTACTCTGATATTTATATCAAAAGTTCTTCCGATTTTGCTCACTCTTCAAACATTCTAGCCTACATTGTAGAGAACTGGTAACACCGATATACAGAATTGTTTTTTATGTCTTGGAATTCAAACTGTGTGTATTATAAACCTTGTTCCCTATTTTAATTTCAATTATACTGGTCAACAAATAAGTCTTGTGAAATTATTTTAAACAAATGCTACCGAATCAAATGCATTTAGGGGTGCTAAAACCGTATCTGGCATCAGATTTTTTATATTACCTACAGTTTTCCTGTAATATGACCTCAATTGTATTTTGAAATGGGCTAAATACAATATTAAATATAAATAAATAAAAAAAAAATGTTAGTGATAGTTAAATTACATGGGCAAAAAGTTAAAAAGTGAATTAAAAATAAATTTCTCATTTTCCGTATTTTCAAATGTGAAAAAATGGTGGGTGATAAAAGATTTTTACTTTCAAACTCTAAAACTACAAGAATCAAACTTAAAAAAAAAGTCTTTTCTTGTCGCTAGCCTGTGTTAACATTGAAAACAATGTAATTTCTTTTTTTTCCAATATATTAATTACCCTTTTACTAATTAGTAAAATAAATATTATTACCAATTAATACTTTCTCATAAAATTTATCTTAGTTATTCGTTTTTATTTGCAATTATACCCCTTATTGCAAACGTTTGATATATAAAGAAAAATATCTCTTTAACCATTGACATAATGCCACATAAACAACTTTTAAAAAAGACTAGTTGCAAACTTTTTTTAATGTTATTTGAAATGAGTGGTTGCAAGTTAACAAATATTATAAGATCCAGAGCAATTTATTTACATGAGTAAGAATATTAGTACTAATCCATGCTAGAAAATCTTCGATACTTATAATATACAACCTTGAATCCCATAAAAGTGTTTTGAAGAGCTTGGAATGATTAGAGATTGACGTCATTCAAGTCGACTGAGGATACCTACTGCAGAGTGTGAATGTCAATTTATACAATTAAATCGAAATAAATGTCGAACTTCATTGTTGTTACTTTCTAAACAATTGTATTTGCCAACTGACTTAACTGAAAGTCGACTTTGAAAGGTATTTTACCACTATTACTGGGAATTGCTGCAAAAACATTCTAGACTTTTTGAAAAGCAAAAATATGCACGAAAACCTTTTCAATTAATAAGTGGCTTGTTTCGCAAGTGACTTTTGAGACTAACTTGTTACTTTGGTTAGTTTCGACAGTTTTTCTTAAACATCTCTGAATCCTATTAATTTTTTTACAGTTTCTCTTGTGGTAGTAATATTTTAGGTCTTGGCTGTAAGCCTCTATATTTATTTTTTAATTTTTTTATTACAAATATTTAATTTTAAACGCCCAAAAGTGACCAATATTACCCCAGGTTTTGGGGTAACATTGGCCATTTATTATTTATCATGTTTGATCAATAATACCCCTGCTATGAGGTAACATTGGTCACTTTTTGGAGTTTTAAAAAATCATCAGTCCTTAAACACTAAAAGAAGCATGAAATAAACATTTAAATGAACAAAATATTTTGCAACTAGCTCCCTGTTATTGTGCAAAAGTCATTAAAAGTCATTTTCTAGTAGGTCATCATCGTCATCTGAGGATGATGACACTTGTTCAACTCTTGCCCTTTTCTTGTTATTCTCGGTGTTATTGTTGCTCTTTGATGTGGTAGGAGTTGTGTTATTCACCAGATCTAGCAATATTATCGCTTCGCCAGGTGTGATCTTTTTTCCTCTGGTGCGCTTTGTTTTCCCATCCTGTCCAAAATGTTTCACTAATAGACCTGCTATAGCTTCATTGAATACTTCCCTAACAGTACTACCGGTACCTCCTCCAATGTCTTTGTTAACCTGTGGCAAACGCTTCATGACCATTTCTCTACCGAAGGGAAATATTCCACTAGCCTTGAAGCCAGATCTCAAATTATCGCTTTTCAAATGACGTTGCAGTAGATTAAGGAGACCGGGGAACTGATTTTTCGGTATTGATCCTTTGATGCTTGATTCCCTTCGCCAATTTTCCAGTATCCTGTGCCATTCTATCTTTAGCGGACGGAAAACAGCAACAGTGGTTGAAGCAAATAGGTAACGAATATTGTTCTCAACCAACAAATGTACAACCTTGGTTGTAAAGTGTGAAGCTAGGTTGTCTCCAATTACCAATTTAATGCCTTGCTGATCCTTTACAAGCACCAAGAAAACTTCTACGAACCACCTTTTGAAATATCTACAGTCAAACCAGCCAGACTTTGTTGCATCGTAAATGCAGCCTGCTGGGCCACCAGTTGTTCCTTCGACATAGCAGTTCTGCGCTTTATAAACCACCATTGTTGGGATAAAAGTTCCATCTGCCCTGCCACAATACATGATGCTTGTTGCGGACTTGGAATATTGTATTTTTTGCTCAACACGCTTAAGACCCCCTTGACACACAACTGTTTTTGAACCGGGATTGTTCGTCACATTTGTTTCATCATAATTGTATATATGACTAGCAGGCACATCTTCAACTACATGTTGCAAATCATCGAAGTAAAGGTTGACATTCAATGCATCGATCTCGGCACGTGCTGGTTTCACATTGTATTCCAACCTCTGAGAGGGTGTTGATCGAAGTTACAAGATGAGTTTCAGTCTCATCACTCAGACGCAACGGTGTCCCTACCTTCTTCGAATGTCGATTTTTACACTTGTTCTCCAGTGTACCCAATGGAATTCCAAACTGTCGACTAGCCTTTCGCACGTTCATTCTTCCAGTTAAATATTCTTTCATAGCATTGGACAACGTTTCTTGACTGTATGTAGTTGCGTATGCTCTTGAACCAGGCTTTTGCTCATATTTCCTCGGCATTTTCACCGGCTAAGAATCCAAATGCTTCAATAAATGTATCCGAAATGTCAAAAACGCCAAAATAATGTCAATGTAGTCTACGTAGTAACTTTGCTGTATTCAAAAAAACTGTTGATATACCAAAATTGTTGATATAAATTGTTGATATAATAGTTGATATATATCGTTGGTATCTACAACAAAGTTAAAACATATTTTTGTTAAATTTTAGGAATTTAAAAAAAAACAACAATTGACCAAAGTTACCCCGGTTGACGGTAATAGATTAGCGCATATTTAACACATTAATCATCCATTGTTGTTGCCATTGAACAAAAATTTACACTAATGGCAGACAATTTTAAAAGACGACGGCATTTTAAATTTCATTGAAAGTCTCGTTCTTAAATCGAAAAACTAAAATTGAATTCGTAGAAAAGAGAAAGAAAAACTTACCGCCTAATAAAATTCAAAACCTGATTTAAACCTGAAAACTTATGCTAAAGCAACTCGATCGAAAATATTCAAGTTTTAGTTCTATTTTTAAAAAACCTTTTGAAAGCGCTTAAAAGTTTTGAGCTAATTTTGTAAACCATTTTTATCTTTGCATACTTTTTTTTTTTTTTACATACTTTTTTTATAATCTTACAACAATTGAAGAACATAAGAAAAAATTGCAATAAATAAAATTTTAAAATTTTAAGTTAAAAAAAATGCTCCAAATGAAAACTAGAAAAGAAAAATCCATACAACAAGCGGAAGGGGGATCTTGGGTTCGAATAGTGAAATCTGTAGAGGTACCTAAAAGTATCATAAATAAAAACATATAATCTTAAAAAAGTTTATATTGTAATTAAATATTATGTACCAAAATTAAAAAATTCACCGATTGCTAATCACTTGGCACAGTTGATTAAACTGGTTTTAATAAAAATTTGGAAGAAAGTTTACGAGCGTTATCTTCTAATCTGTTAAATTAGTTATCAGCTAATGTTAAGAGGAAGTTTTGGACTCTTGGACTTGGTCTGAAGGGTCGAAGGCTTGACTCTTTAACGGCATTCTAATAGCTGGTCTGTTTCATGCCCAGAGCTGCAGCGCCCTTTCGAATTAAGAGATTGCTTGTTTTCACCAGTTTCTCAGTCACTTTTTCGACTGCCTCTTCTGTCACAGCTGAGCGAGGCCGGCCCGATCTCTCTCGATAATGAACGCTGTCTGTCTCTTTGAACTTGTCAACCAACTTTAGAATCGCCGGCTTGGAGGGTGGCTGCGTGCCGAGCTCGAATTAGGCATAGAGAAGAACAACTTTAATTCTCTCTTCAAGAGATAAGTTGGTAACTGAATATCATCATCATCATCATCATCATCATCATCATCATCATCATCATCATCATCATCATCATCATCATCATCATCATCATCATCATCATCATCATCATCATCATCATCATCATCATCATCATCATCATCATCATCATCATCATCATCATCATCATCATCATCATCATCAAAATTCCCATATTGCTCCGTGTTTTAAAAGCGTGGATAATAGGTCCATCAGAAATACTTAGTGAATTTTTAAAGAAAGTTTGACAAATTCGCACCTTTGCGTCACCTTTCTTGAAGAAATAAGACCTGGACAATTGTCGATTTCCTTTTGTTCTTTGCAACTTCTTCCTTATAGGTAAATTTTGCTCTATATTACCAATGTAAAAATCCTTTTGTCTATCGTAATCCAATGACTAGAAGGTTCTACATATTTCAATTCTTTCTTCTTCAGTAAATACCTGTGAGCATTTAAAGCGACATGAATTATTAAATGCCACTTTTGGTTGCTTTGCTGGTCTTTCAATTCCTTTCCTTGATTTATAAGGTAAACATTTCTGCGTTTACCTTTTTCTACATTAACCAACCAACTTTCTGGACGAGATATTGTTCAGCTAGTACGTTTACGAGTACGTTTGCGAGTACAATCAATTTGAATTTTATCACTATCGAGTGTATTTTCAACTGTAACTGTCTCACTGTTGTCATTTACATGGGAAGTTTGGTCGCTGTGTACGATTATTAAAATTTCGCTTGATTAATTGTCCTCATTAACCACAGAAATCTGAATATTATTAGGCACAAGATCCGCATTATTTTCGCCCTCATATAGTGTGCTTTCACTAATCAGTGCTTCATTACCCTGAAATTGAATAATATAATTATGAATTCATAATATTTCAACAAAATGTACCAATTACCATAGTGTAAAAACGATTATGGAAGATGTGAAAAAATAATAATAGATAAATACTTATAATGATTCTCCTTACTTTAATTTCATTTGTAATTGTTAAGTTATGATTTTTACTTGATCGGAATTTGAGTATTGATTTGGTACAAAATTTACCACAAAAACGTCATTATTACTGCAATCATAGTAGTCCACAATAATAGTATTACAATCCTCGGATAATGTAATTTCACTAGTATCCATTTCCGGCGTTAGCATTTTTTTCTTTAACTTGTAAACGAAATTGTTATTATAAAAATTATAAAAAGTTATGCACCAATTGTTGTTTTACGTAAGAGTGGTATTGTAAAACAAGTTCAATTTATTAATTTATTATAAGAATAATGTTATACAAATTTGCGATAAACACAAAGAAGAGCTTGTATATCACAGCTAGTGATAGAAGAGTTGCTCGAGTCCGTCGTTGTTACTTCAAGAGAACGAGGTTTCGAAGATCACACTATTTATACATATTCCCAAGGGGAAAATAATTGTTTATATAATATTAACCAATCCAAACACGATACATTTTACGATTTGATTAGCGCAACACCAATGATTAAATAAGGTCACAGTAATACTGGGGCAAAAGAATTGAATCATTTTCTTCATTATAAAACAACAATACTCACATGAGATGTCTTGGATTGGTAGCAAGAATCATCATTTTCGGAACACGTTTTTTTCACAAGATTCACAATTTTTAGAGTCCTTTTACTAACTTTTTCAGTAATTGACATGTTCTTTAATGTTACAAAAAAATTAAAGTGAATAAATTACGTTTTTGCACTGTTTAAAATACTCCAAATAATATGAATCTTCAATCAAAGCAAAAAGCACACACACCAATTTGACAGGAATGGCAGTTAGGTTTAATGGTAGGTGCTGCCACCATACGGGAATATTTTCAAAATATGTCAGGCAAAAATAAGTAAGTGACTTTACCAAGCAGTGTTGCCCATAGTGTGAGCAAAACCTGATCCCAGAAGTCAGTAAGTGATGTTACAAATCTTAGCCTGTTGTATTTTGATCTTAGGAGCACTTACATTTATTTTGACTATGAAAAAGAGTAATTTATCCTTATAGTATCACTTACAAGTTTTTACCAAACGAAGATATTGACCAAATGATGACAATAATTAAAAAATATCATTTTACGAAAAAATGTAGTTACCAACTTCTGCCAGCAACCCGACGATTTATAATAATTATATAAGTATAAAAAACAGGTTGGACATAATAATAGTAGTATTTATTTATTAAATGTTATATTGCAAATAATTTATTTTATTAACAAAAAAATGATATAAATTTTATTAAACAATAGTAAAATATTAATATTTAATCGCATGCCCCCGGTTTTTTATCACAGCTTTGCATCTATTCGGCATTGAGTTAATCAAATTTTGAAAACGTTCTAAAGGAATGTTGTTCCAAGCATTCTGGACAACTTGCCATAACTCCTGCTGACTTTTTGGTTTTTGACTATAAACTGCCTCTTTTACATCCGTCCAAAGGTTTTCGATTGGATTGAGATCCGGTGACTGTGCAGGCCAATCCATACCTGCAACCCTATTCTCGATGAACCAACTTTTTACCCTGCGACTGGTATGCTTTAGATTGTTGTCCTGCATATAAACCCATCTAAGGGGCATATCTTCTTCTGCATAGGGTAACATGGTATTTTGTAATATTTGAAGGTATATGTCTTGGTCCATAATACCATCAATTTTATAGATTGGCCCTACGCCATAATAAGAAAAACAACCCCAAATATTTATTTTTGCTCCGCCATGTTTTACAATTTTTATGGTTTATTGCGTTTTTTATGTAGAGTTAGGTGGCCTCCTTACATACATTCTGCGTCCACTTGACCCAAATAAAACAATTTTGCTTTTATCAGACCACAAAGTATTACGCCATTTTGAAACAGGCCAATCTGCATGCGTTTTTGCAAAATGTAATCTTGCTACCTCATGCCTTTTTTTCAAAAGGGGAACTTTTCTTGGGCTTCTGGCGACTAACTTACTTTGTACTAACCGCCTACGTACTGTTCTCGAAGAAACGCTTAAATTTAAATCTTTTTTAAGGTGGTACACCAGGAAGAAAAATAACAAAAAAAGAATTTTTTTGATTTTTTTTTTTTTTTAATTTTATGAAAGATTGACCCTTTAAGTTGACTTTTAAAAAAAACTTTCGTCATATTTGTTTAAATATATAGCTTAACTTTGACCTACTTGAGCCAAACTATCATATAAAACTCCCTTGCAACCTCATAGCAACAAGTTTTCAACTTGTTTTGGAAGTGATTTTGGACTTGTTTTTTCAATAGCAATTCTTCCTATTATCCAAGACCTAAAAGCTGATGAGTTACTCAAAAAATGCCTGCATGGTGAAACTCAGAATGGTAAAGAAGCATTAAACTCTTTGACATGGTCTCGTGTACCCAAAAACAACTTTGTAGGGAAAAATGTTCTTGAAATGGGTGTTCATTCAGCAGTGATCCATTATAATGATGGTGCAAATGGTGTCTTAAATGTACTAAAGTATTATGGTTTAATCGGTTCAGTAACTTGTAAAAAATCAATTTTAGCAAATATTGCTCGTGTTAAAAGAATGAATTTAAAATCGAATAATGAAGGAAAAAGAAGGAGAGAATTATTAAGATCAAATAAAATGGTTTCCCGTGATGCTGAACAAGATAAGAAAAAAGAATTTTATGTAGCTGGTGGTTTTTAGTAGTTTTAACACTTCAAAATGATCTATTCTTTTTTATTTCTTGTTTTTTTTTGCATAAATGTTTTTTTAGGGTTTTTTAAAATTCAAAACATGATAACTTAAGTAGGGGAAAGGTGCCTATGATGGCATACTTAACTTTAACGTTTCTTTGAGTCATTACTTGAAAGCTTAAAAAATAATTTTTGAGATGGGTGTATTCCCTCTAGCATGCAGAATAATAATGAAGCTCAGAATTTTTACTATTTTGCTTTTTTATAAGTATATACCGTTAAAAAAAAAAATACAAGTATGCCATAATAGGCAACTAACTGCTCCTATGATGGCACACTTTAAAGAAATCAGACTAACAAGAATTTTTTTTGTTTTTTACTAATGGAAACACAACTTATCAAAAAAACAAAATCAAACATAATATTTGGTCTATAAGCATAGTTCACATATAAATTTTTTTCTACTTCTCTTTATGCTTGCAGATAAACAATGACACTAAGATCCGCATTTTTGACAACAAATCCATGGTTCTTTAGAGCAAGACAGCGAATAAAGTTCATAACAATACAAAAATGCTGTATTAGGTTCGAAATCCATTTTATTATTACTTCTTTTAATCTCCTCACTGCAGTATTTTTCTTCAACAGTTGTCTTTCTTTTTGTTTTTCTAATAAATTTTTCCTTTTTCTTTATTATCTTTTTCTTTTGCCTTATCTTTTAATTCTTGGATATCCGGTGTGGTATTAAGAGGTCCACTTTTTCCACGTTTTCAATTCAATTTTAGAGGGTGCTAAAGGCACCGGACAAGACTTTTGTATACTAGATCTTATCCTTTTGTTGAAACAGAAGATCCAATGCATATGGAAGCTTCTGATGGGGGAGATTTCATTTCCAAATGTGTTGGTTTCTCAAACTCTTGTATTTCATTTTTGTTCTTAGCCTGATCACCTTTTTATGCGCATTAAAATTTATTTCAGGCATTTTTTTCAACTCATTTTGAAGACTTTCCTATGATGTTAACTCCTCGGTATGCCATCATAGGATAGAGTCACCATATTTATTAAAACAAGCTGTGTCTACCTTATTCTACACATAGAATTAAAATAAGTATTCTAATAGATGTACAAATCCTGCAGATGAAATGCATGAAAATTTCACTTCTGTATGATGTATAATAAAATCGTAATCCTAAATATATGAGAGCATTAAAACTACAACACCACATGCGAAAATTTATGTTTGTTGATTACAAAAGCATTATTTACGACAGAAGAACGAATTTTCACCAGAAGTAATGAATTACTAATATACACGTGTTGGTCTAATCACTTATACACCAAAACCAATATTTATGGAAATATGACCAGTATGCCATCATAGGCGCTATGCCATCATAGGCAAAATTCCCCTACAGTTTATGTTTATGAGCTCAAATTTTCAGGAAATGTTTATTTAATATTGATGCTCCGGTTGACCCATGGGTTTTTCTTGGATTTGGTTAGATAAGAAATTATTGTTATAAATCTATAGAGGAAGTCAAAAATTTTCAATTTTTTTAGTAAATTCGTGATAAAAAGAGTAATTTTCAAAAAATTTAATAATGCATGGGTTAAACGGTATATAATAAGTTGTTTTATAACTGTATCGATTTTTAATCCATAATCTTTTCACTAGATAAAGATATTATGTTTTGAAATACAGCCTTTGTTGTTCTTTTTTCCGCCATTATGCATTTTTAATAAGTTTTAAAGTTTATCTTTTTAAATAAAAATGATTATAACACTTTATTAAAACAAGTTTTCATCAAAAAGATAAATTTTATATAACATTTCACAGTTTCATTTTTTCCCTGGTGTACCGCCTTAATATGGCGGGAAGTTACAAAAGAATCGGCAACAGCAGCATGTTTAATCACTCTGTCTTCATGTTCAGTCGTTTTTTGTTTTTGGCCCCTTGTTTCGCCTACATTTTTTACATTTTAGAGCATTTCTAATTACCATAGGAGAACAACTTAATGTCTCTTGAATAAATATGTACAGTCACGATCAAAAGATCATTGTATAAAAAAACACAGTTTTCATTAAATTATTCATTTATTTTATCAAAATATATTAGTAACGATGATAATTGACAAAAATAATAACTTTGAACTATTAGTAAAAGTTTTATGAATTTAATATTTGGTATGGTGTCCTTGAGCTTTCAAACAATCAGCTAGGCGGGATGGCATAGAATGAATGAGTTTTCTCAAATATTCAGGAGTCATAAGTTTAGTCCATACCTGCTTAATTTTTTCTTGAAGATCATCTGAAGATGAGGGTCGCAGTTTCTGGACTTCGTTTTTGAGATAGCTCCAGCAGTTTTCAATGGGATTGAGGTCCGGTGATATACCAGGCCAGGGGCAAATGACATCAACCCCATTCTCACGTAACCAACTGCTTACAAGCTTGGCCCTGTGACAGGGTGCTCCGTCATGCTGAAACTTGTTGGTTGTTTTTCTTGAAGTATATCAAGATAAACATGGCTATTTATTGTGGTGTTAGGAGGCATAAACCATAAACGCCACTTTGATTTGCTGTAATGGCACCCCATATCATGATTTTAGGGCAATGCTTTACAGTCAAATGCAAATATTTGGGGTTGTATCATTGACAAGGTGGGCGCCTAACGCTTGTAGAACGACCACCAAATTGTTCGATTAATGATTCGTCGCTAAATATTACATTCTCCCAATCTTCCGCTGACCAGTCCTTGTATTTCTGACAGAAGGCTTTACGGTCTCTAATATTTTTTTTTGAGAAAGGCAAGGCTTTTTTACTGGAACATGGCTCTTTAAATGAAATTGTTTGCACAAACGTCTTCTAATGGTCACAACACTTAGTGCAATACCTGTGGGGAATACCTCAGATGAAATTTCAGAAGCACTGGCAAATGGATATGCTTTTGCATAAAGATGCATGTGATTATCTGCCCTTTGAGTAGTTACCTTTGGTCGTCCAGTTCTAGCTTTGCTTTTAAAATCACCAGTTTCATGATATCTCTTCAATGTTTTTATAATACAGCTATGTGTTACATTAAAACGTGCAGCAATAGAAGTCAGTGTCAATCCTTGTTCACGTAGAATAGCAATCTGAGCACGTTTTTCTGTTGTTAATTCATTAGTTCTTCCCATAATTATTATTTTAATTTTTTGCTAAAATAACAACAAACTATGACTAAAACAAATTTAAATGTTTATAACATAAATTATGCATGCATATAATATTAATACTCAAAATTTTCAATTAAAAAAAACATATTTAAACACAATTTTCAAATTTTATGAAAATTTTTAAAATGTTCCAAACTTTTGATCGTGACTGTATGTTTTCCCTTCTTGTTTTAATTTAAAAATTAGTTGTCTCTTTTCTGCACTACAATGCTTTGCACGACCCATAATTTCTATTTATAAAATAAATTTATACGATCATTTTATATAATTAATTAAATTAACACTAAAATTAATCTTACCTTTACCTTTAACTAAAACCAAGTAAATAAAAAGCTAATATATATAAATTGATCGGAAACAACAGATATGTTATTTTAACCTACAAATCTAGATGTGTTCGTATACAAAATTCGGGACTTCCCTAAAGTAATTTGAACAGTGTTACCAACATTTTTTACTCCTATTTCATTATTCAGTGTTTGTATAACTGTTATGCCTAAATTTATTGATTTACATTTAAATTTACATAAAATTATTATCACAAATCATTGTTTTACTAGCCACTACTATTATTTTGTCCACAACTGTACATGAATTTTAGTTGTTAAATGTATCATGTTGAGTTTTATCTTAAGTAAATTAGATATGTATTATTTACAGCTCAGTGGGGGGATGCTGCAGTCCCATATTTTTACCCCCATGGGTAATGGGTATTGTATACACACTTTTACACTATTTAAATAAAAATTACTAAATGTAATATTCTTAAATGAAAAAGTTCTACTGTGATTAAAATTTAATAAGAGAAATTTTGCTTTTTTAAGTTAAAAATATTTTTTGCGTGTTCCCTATGTATGTGTCTATATATTCAAATTTAGCTATATTTACAGCTAATAAGCTAATTTTAAAAATTATTGCGTTGAACACTGTTCATTTTTAATTCTTTTATATTTGTCGAAAGAAAAAACTGCAATCTACCACACTGCTCTGATGTTGTTTAAAAAATTATTTAAAAAATTTAGAATAATATTAGCTAGCAACATAGAGTGTTTTAAGATGAAATTTAAAATGAATTTGTTCAACTATGATTCAAAACTGTTCCTCGTCTTACTTTCAGTATCAAGCAATAAAACCTGTATTGAGTCAGATCTATTTTCTTTTCTTACTAACCTTGTGAAATGGAAATTCTTGCGAAAAGATATTTCCCAATTGTTTTTGTAAAAGGTTTAAAAATTGAACCTCAAAATTACAAATATTTGATTTCCGCTATTTTCCCTATGGTCTCAATTTTTACTGAAAGAAGTGTATCAATCCCGTGCAGTGTCACACTGTGTAAAATTAATAAATCAATTAAATTCATGATCAATTCATTGATTAATCAATTAAAATCAATTAATGTTGTGAAAACTTCTATTATAAATAAAACTAATATTATATTTTTTGTTATTTACTTGTATTGCTTCTGCTTTAAAGTTCGTTACTCTATAGAACTGTTAAAATGGCACCTGGTTTAAATAAGATATAGTGAAATGATTCTGTATGCAAAGTGGGTAACATATAACATTTATGGTAAAGCATGTAATAATAAAAATCTGAAAACAATAGTTCTTTAACTAAATTGAAAGAAAAAAAAAACTTATCTCTGCAATTCTACATTATCACTATTAAGTCTATTTTATAGAAGAGATATAAAATTATAAAATATTTAATTTTTCTCTTAACTTAATGTGGCAATGTTTTGTAGATAATTTTATCATTTTCTTGAGATAATTTTTTTTTTAAAAATTTTTTAAAAAAAAAAAGAATTTTATTGAGAAAATTTTCTTTAACAAAAAAAAGAAAAGGTTCATCATTTGAAAGTTTTTTAAAAATTTGATGTTTGAATTTTTTAAAAATCTTTTTGTAAACAAAACAAATTTTTAGAACAAGTTCAGAAAAAAATTTATATAGATTTATATAAATATTATGAAATCCAAGCAATTTGAAATTAATATCAATAACGTTAGTTAACAAACTTTATTACGGACAGGGATAAAAACTCTCATCAATTATCGATACATATTTTCGACCAAGAATAATTAGTCTCTATCAGACAGTTTTTGAATCGTTTTAAACATTTAGAAGACTCGATAACTTACAACTTTACCAAAATGAGCGTTCCTTGAATTTTGACGTCACGACAAAAATTTAAAAAATTTGACTGTGCCCTGAATTATGTTGAGTCTTGGATACCATTAATGTAGTTGTGATGTTTCTTGATTTACTTTTACTTTACTCCACTAAATAACACTGTCCCCAACATGAACACGACAAAGGGACTTGGGAAAATTTCAAATTATAAATAACTGTCCCCAACATAAATACGACAAAGGGACTTGTGCCCAACATAAACACGACAAAGGGAATTGGGAAAATTTCAAATTATAAAGTCGTTGTTCAGTGATCTTTTTAACTTTATTTACAATTAATTTACAAAATTTATTTACGCACTTTATTTGGTTTAAATATTCAAAGAAATATCTCGAAAAATAGTGTCTTTTGTAACCATAAAATCTCTCGAAAATAACTTGAGTCATTCCGATAAAACCAGATTTCTTCAATGAAATGAATCTGTTTTAATTTTAATATCTGTAATTATAATTTATGCATATAATTTTCAAACTTGTGCAGTCCTCAAAGTCCTTTGTGGTGTTTCATTAAATTGATTAATTTTATTGTAGCCGAAAGGCAGGCCTGCAGATGAACTACCGTTTGGAGTGGAAAAATTGTGATGAGATGGAGCGACTTTACGCCAGTACGCTTCTAAAAATTCACCTAAATGTTCACAAGCATCCTCTAATTGATTCTCATCCAGAATTAGATCAATCATATCCTTAAAAAAAAAAAAAAACAAAAAAAAAAACGTTATTAGCCGACCGTAATTCTTATTTGTTACATAAAAATATCAATTGTTTTTAAGGATAAAGTTTCCTGATAAAAAAATTGTTTGAAATTGTTTCAAATAAAGATAATAGTGGTGTGAAAAATTAAAACTACCTCATTTTAAATTATTTTAAATTACCTCATTGCATTGTGCTAACTTTTCTGCAGCAACAAGCTGTACACTTAAGTGTTTTGACTGTGATTTTCCTCTGGATTTTATCAAACGCGTTAAAACCTATGGTTACATAAGAGAAGAGGGTTGATATTCATGTAATGACAGAACAATATAAATACTCATTAAAATATTAAAACAAAGAAGAAAAAAATGTTATTCTTTTAATAACAAATATAAAAATTAGGTATATCCTGTTACAACTATTTGATGATATTAAAAGATAAACATCACACGCAAAAAATTATATTTACTCGCTATATTTAAATCCATTATCAGAATTGGGCGTCTTTGATACCCACGATGCTTAACAAGTACACTTAAATAATATTTGATTATAAAAGCTTTTTATTTTAAACGACAGCCCTAAAAAAAAAAAACTTTCTTTCTGATAAGGCACCTTAAGAATCTTTAACTGCGCGCTTGACGCCGACGGCTTTGACTGAACATAGACTAAGTAACAGTTGCGTCCTGTTAAGTATGTTTTCTTTGTAAAAAAAATATTCTTTGATCACTTCAAAAAAAACCAACCCTATTTTTTTTAAAAATATTCTTTGAACACTTTAAAAACAACAAGTTTTTTTTTTTCTTTAAAAAAAAAAAAAAAAAATTGTGTTAAATGATTTCTACTTAATTTTTTTGGATAAACAAGCACATAAGAATTAAGGCCGTTCGGAATTAATTACGCGGAAAAGTAATTTTACTTTGTACATGTCATCAGGTGATCAAGGGAACTTTTACATCTTCGTTTTTCATTAGCTGTTCAAGAGCGTTAGTTAAAAAAAAACCTGTGTAGAAAAATTTGATAACTTTAAGTCCAACTGTATTTAATCCTACTTTAATCCTTTCAAATTTTTTTTTTTCGTCCGAATTGTGTATCTGAAATGTGGATATCTTAGTTAGCTTATGAGTTCCCCATTAGGTTTTGTAAAAGAGAACTGAGTGTTAAAGTAAAAAAAAGATATCCAAAGCAACAATTTTAACTTACCTAAGGAAACTTTTGAAATTATTTTTGTTAAAACTAAACTATTATTTTAAGGCCTTTTTAGTTTTTAGAAGAACAGTTTTTGGATTATGAAAACATTTCCATTCTGAATAAAAGGTACCAATTAATAAGGTACCAATTGATTAATGGAATTTTTTTTTCAAACTTCATTCACTTACTTTAGGAGAAGCAATTTTAATAAGGACGATGATTGGAGCAAGAGAAGTTTTAACAACTTGTGATGGATGATTGATCATATCACAGTCGAGTACAACAAGCTGCATATTACGACATAGCTCAAAGATACGCTCAATTTCCTGCTGTACTTCCGCTACAAAAAAAAGTTAATATTTAAATAATCCTTTTTTTTTGAACAGAACAAACATTTGAATAAAACAACTATTAAAAAGTTAAAGACAGGAAAATAACAACAACAACAAAATTTTGTCTGATCAACTTTATGTGTTGAAAAATGAATTGTCAATCACCTATAGCTGGTGCTTGATTGGCTTTCTTTTGTGTCAGTAATTGTTTATTAGGATTCTGAAGAGCAGTGCGTTTAGCTAGAGATATATCTGAAGTGACTCGTGTAACTGTAACCCTTTAATTAACAGATAAAAGTTTTATTGCAGTTTGTGTGTACATATAGCAGACTTATTTCAGATTGTTTGTACATATAGTGATATAAAAATAACTCTTGTAAGACCACAATACAATAAAAACTATTAACAGTAAATAAGAGCAATTTCATCATTTAAAAAAAAAATAATTGTTACAAATACATATTTCAGCAGTCATAAATTAATTTCAATTAAATACAAAATTCAAACTCATCGTTTTCAACACTGAATTACCTTCCTTCAAACCTATGCTTTAAATAATCAAACAAAGGTTTTTGCATCATGTCAGTCACCTATAAGAAAAAAACATTTTGGTTATTTTTTTTAAGGTTATTTTTTCAGTGTTTTAGGTTAAGTATGCATTATTTATTATACTTAAGGTGGTACACCCTCATTAAACCTAACTTTTAATCTATACTGGCTCAATGCTTTTTATCAATTTTTTTATATGGAAATTCTATTAAAACTTTAACTACTTAAAGGAAAGATAAAATTTGCGTTTTTTGATGCTGAGTCAGCATAATTTGTCTAAAATCTTACCTTTACTAAAACAAGGAGTAAAATTCTGCACTTAATACATCATATTTCACTATATGGTAGCAACAGAGTTGCTTCAGGGCACAAACTAAAATATTTTTCAAATGTTGGGTATATCCAAAATGGTAGCATAAAACATACAGATATTGATTTATTGCCTGTGCTGATCTGACAAACTACATTCAAACTAACTTATTTGTTCTGTAAATTTTATAATTCTAGTTCCAGCCCTCATAGATATATTAATAAACATACTGTGAAAATTTGAAGACAAAAGCTTTAATAAAACTGAAAATATTTATGTTTTCGTGAGTAAAACATTAAAATTTGAAAGTCCTAAAAATCACTGTTGAAAAAAAAAAAATTTAAAAAGAAAATTGTTTTTTTTTTCTAAAAAGTTGCTATGGAGTAGCTATGAAGTTACTAAAGAGTAAGAAATTGCATTAACCACAATTATATGTATTTTTTTACTATTAAAGCACATAATAGTAAAAATATGATATGGACTAAGTACTTCAATGTTTGAAATAACAAAAATAAAAAACAAAAGTTTTTTTTTGATATTTAAAGGGGGTGTAACCGCTTTAAGTAATAATAGTACTTAGATATATTGTATTCATACTTGTTTATACATACATACATACATATACATGTATGTATGTATAAACAAGTATGAATACAATATATCTAAGTACTATTATTACTTAAAGTACTTACTTATTATATATATATATATATATATAAACAAGTATGAATAATAATATAATATGTTATTACTTTTATCTATTTACTAAACTTATTTTTTATAAGTATTAAATATATTTATTATGTTTATTTACTATATTTATCATATTTATTATATCTGTTTATCATATTTATTTATTATACTTTTTGATTATATTTATTTATTATATTTATTAAAATTATTTATTGGATTTATTTATTGCATTTACTTATTGGATTAATTTATTACATTTATTTACAACATTTACATATATTTATCATAGGAGGTTAAGATAAGCAGTTAAGTTAAAAATGGAAACTCAAAACAAAAACAAAAATGGTAACAAATTTAATTAAAAAAATTAACCTCATATCCTTTGAGAGAGGGGCCAACAAATATAATAGGGCGTATAGAAGGTACAACATCATAAGGTGGTAGATTTTCACTCTGAATAAATAAACATCATTTTCAAATAATCACTGTCAAAATAAATTTTAAGAAATAATATCTATAGTCAACATTATTGGATTCTCTAATCAATTTTACATCCACACTGTGAAAAAGAAAGATATTTCAATTTTAACAGAAATACTTTTGTATTATTTTTTAGATATGGGACAATCATAGATTTACAATCTTTCAAACTTTACAAAAGATTTAAATGTAAAAAAAACTTGCAAGAACTTATTTAACCTATGTAAATAACAAGTTGCAAATAAAAAATTTTTTAAAGGAATTTAACAAAGTGTAGCTTTTAGTTTTTTAAAAGATTTCATATGCTACTTTTATTACATTAGGATGTTGAGTTATTATTTCAAAAACTAAATATCATGAGGATGCTGTGACATGCTGAAAGGGCATCTGACTCTGAAAAGATTTATCAACTTTATTCCTGAAGTTCACAAAATAACAAACAGAAAATAACTTTCAACCTTTTTAAAAATTCCTTTTTTATTTTTTGCTGTGCTATTGGATAAGGTATTGTTATTGTTATTGGCTAAGTTGTTTCCTATAGGAATGAATGCTGGGGAAGAGCCATTTTCTTCATCAAAGGAGAAGCTGCGATCTTCACCTAGAATTTAAAAATCAGTAAAAAAAGAAAACATTTAAAAGAATTTTTGTTGTTCAAAAAATTTGATTCATTTTTAAACAGCAAATTGTTTTAGAAAAAATTGCTAAAACAATTATACAACATATACAATAAAGTCAGAACTGCAAAACTCACTGCCTCTTCCAATGGTATTTATTCTTGGGATAGATTGTGAGCTTTCATCCAGATGCATTTTGCTGGTTGAAGTTGATGGGTAAATTTTTCCTTTACCTGTTGATCCAGATAAACGAATGCTTTCAAGTTTACTAGGGCTGATAATAAAATAAAACAAAGAATTAAATTGCATACTTTCTACAAAGCATAAAAACTCGTTAAAAAAAAAAAGAGAATTATATGAACAGGAACATAATAAAAAATTAATAAATTATGTAAATGTTCTATGTAAAAAAAAAACACCAGAACATTTTGATTGCCATCATTTTTAAGGGAGCAATCATTTAAATTTTAAGGGTGCAAATGAAGCTTTTTTTTAAAAGACAGTTAAGTCACTATTGGATACCTTGGTACAAATCCAATATCATGTCCCTCTTTCACAGCTCTTCCAATCCACCAATCGTTGTTAAATTTCTGTAAAAAATCACAAACATGAAATTGAGGTGAAGGGATCCAACAGTCACCTTTTTTAATTTTAGGCGATAAAAGATCATTGTTTAAAATGTCTACTTCTTGTTCTTATTTTAGCCCCAAAAAACTTTCTTATCTACAGTTATTACACGCAGTCACAGACACATGGATGCATGCATACATGCACACACACAGATATATATATATATATATATATATATATATATATATATATATATATATATATATATATATATATATATATATCAATTAACCTCTTTAATGTGCAAACAATCTTTGGCTTCAAAAGATACAGCCATCCCATGCACTGGTGAATCATCATCTTCTGAGCCATTGTAACCATAGTTAGCTCGAACTGCAAATGCAACTGGCTTTACCTTCATTAAATAATTTAAATTAAAATAATTAACCAGTTGGCCAAATACATTATAAAGATTATTGATGTAAAATGAAAAACTATGCAAATGTTAATAAGCAATAAAGAAAATAGAATAGAATAGAACTAGAAAATATGAACCTAATAGATTAGACTAGAAATGAATAATAATGGCTTACCCTTGCAAGATTTAGTTTTTCAAGAGCTTGTAACCGAAGTGCTTCTAAATCTTCTTCGCAATATTCCGAAGATGCACCTGACGTTTTATGTCCATCGAAATCATCACCCTAATAGGTAGAAGGGGTACAAAAAGATAATGGAGGAGCGAAAAATTAAAGATGTAAGCCAAAAAAAATGAACAAGTTAGTTGTAAGTGTATCTAATAACAGGGTATATGCTGTTTTAAAAAACTTTAGTTTGAAGAATGAAATCTTACTATCGTAAAGAAATGCTGATTAGGCAAAATTATATTATCCAAGAACCCATGCATTGTTAAATTACATTTTTTAATACATCCGAAGTTTTCGCAGTCTCTGCGATAAGTATTTAGCCTTGGAGTTATAGGCTCCCTAAACGTTGGACTTTGTGGTGGAGTAAAAAACAGCGGGCTTGATGGTTTGTTATCGTTTTTATCCCAGTTCATTCTTGAAAATGTATTACTATAGTTCGACTCGTTTAAATTTTTCTCAAAGGCCCCATTCAAAACTAAATCCTCGTCGAAACCTTCATTAGAAGTTCCAATTTGTACTCTAGGATTATTTTCAGAATCAATCTTTTTTTTGTTTCTGTTCTCCTGTAATTCAATATCAATAATTATGGAACCCCTTTTTCTACCAAAATCCACATTTTCCTCGCTCATTTTTAAAGAGATACTCTTACACCATAAGCTTCAACATTTTTTTAATTTTAGCGTTATAATAAGATAAATAAAGTATGAACCTATTCAATGAAAACACTTCTCAAGAGAGTCTCATTACTATATAACTTAAAAGGAAAATTTTAAAAGCTCAATCATTATGAATCATTTATACACGACGAAGCGTTTTCATTTTCAATTGGATTGGTTATTACTGAAAAATTTAAATTCTAAGATGTTGTAACTTAAGGAAAACACACACACGAAACAAAAATAACCTGTATTCTGCCATTAGTTGCGTTATTATAAGTAATGGCCATTTAAAATCTGAAAAACAACTCTGTAGTTTCGGTCTAGCGTCACAAGAATGTATTCATCACACTCAATGTTCAGCATATTATCTAACAAAACACTTAATAGCTTATGAACGGCGCAACAGACATTCAACAACAGTGTGCCACTTGCAAGTGTAAATTATAAGATATGAAACTATTTGATTCAAAAATTATAAATCAGTCTGATAAAGAAGATGCCGACATTGAATTAAACAAATTAATTTCAAAGAGTTTCTTTTGCCCTTTTCTCTTACTACTAAATTTGCGTTGAAATTTTCTTGCTAACATTTCCAACTACTTTATATCAAGTTTTAAATCTCGGAATATGAGAGTATATTAAAAGTACGAAAAAATAATATTAATTATAAAAAAAAAAAAAAAAAAAACAGCCGTAAAGTAAGGTTTGTAAATTACAAAACAAAAATGACTTGAAACATTTAAGTGCAAAGGAAAGTGCTTGAAAACCTTTTTTCGTCCATTGGATAAAAAAAAACAAAGCAACTACCATTTTAACTTAAAATTGTTCGATGAAAATACATGAACCAAACAGAACAACGAGCTGCAACAGAACCAAAGCCAAAACCAAGTTACTATTGAGAAAATTCTTTGAAAAAAAAAAAACTTTACCACCGCGAGTTTAAAATCGGCCAACCTCCTAATAGTTGAACTGCCATCGCAATAAAATAAGGGAAATACGAATTCAAGTTTAATAAACTCACATAGTATTCCAAATAAATACTCGGATATTCCATTTGTAAATAGGATTCTTTTTATAATGAAAAGGATTTGCTTTCCTTCGCACTGAAAGTCTTATTTTGCTTCTAAGTTAGTTTTTTTTAAAAACCTCGTTTTTCTTTTCTAATATCACAATGCTTTTTTCGAACTATTGTGAGATCTCGCAAAATAAACAATTGGGCTTTGGGAACAAAACATTAGATAGCAGATTTTTTTTAGAGCTGTTTAAAAGAAAAACTTCCGACAGAAGCTCATTGACAAATGTAGTAGTAATTTTTTTAAGGTCAAAAAAGATTGCGAAGAAAGATAAGAAATCTTAGAAACTAGAAATTACTCTTGATTTAAATCTGGATTAATTCTTCAGAAATCAATTATATATATGAGAAGGTATAAACAGAAAAAAGAAAACATTAAAAAGTTTTACTTTTTTTTCCATCATTTTATTTTTCCTTATTTTATATTCCCTAACAATGGGCTGAAAAATCGAGTTTGAAAATATGACCAGATGCTCAAAAAAAACATAGTCTATATAAGAAGAACTTGAATAGCCGCAGTTCGATTAAAAACAAACGATTTTTAACTAAAGAAAAAAAAATTATTTAAATAGTTACTAAATGTACAGAGCATTGTGTCTGTGTGTTTATATATATATATATATATATATATATATATATATATATATATATATATATATATATATATATATATATATATATATATATATATATATATATATATATATATATAATAGTAATATAAAAGTTTTTGTTGCATAACACTCACAATAAGATAAGGACGACGAAAAAGTTCAACCATTCTGAAAACTTTATTTCTTCACTTGCAAGAGAGAAATATTATAGTAACGTGCGTACTCCTGCCATTACTAAAATCAGCTTTATAAAATTTAATCTGCGGATAAAATTATATTCAAAAACACTTTTTTTTTAAAAAAAAAAAAAAAAAAATTTAAAAATATTTTAATATTTTAGTTCTTAATTTAAAATGAAATTTATACAAGTAAAAATGTTTTCTGGTTGAAATTTTAAGTTCTAGTAAAGCTACTATATTTAACTAAATTTATCTGGGTAAAAAAAAAAAAAGATTTTTTTATGCGAGTAATAATAAGAGTCTTCTAAGTAAGAAAATCTTAAGCAAGTTATGTGTTTTTTATTGGATAAATAAGATTTATTTAGACACCAAGTGTGTTAAATAAAACTAGACAGAAATTGACAAGAGGTGCTGCTGAACTCCTGCTGATAAAATTATCCTGAACAAAACAACTTTAAGATCAGAAAGCACACCCACAAACTAATGGTATCACATAAAAACTTAATACAATGGTTGGTGACCTGCTGACAATTGTCACCAAAGAAAAACTTTAATATACAGTATAAGAAAAAACTTAATTAAATTATTTATGATTATATTATTTACAAGGAAATAATCTAATAGTAAATTCTGAGTCCTAGAAAGAAATATGAAAAGGAACAGAAGGCTACAAATAGTCCGCATTCAAAATTCAACAGATTCAATGTAAAGAAAACGCTTTGAGAAAAGAGGAATTTCACTTTTACTCAAGTATTTAAAATAGAGATAGGTCTTCCGACCGTAAGTAGCAACAAGTATCCTTACACAATCATAATCAATTCAACGGATAATTTAAGCGTAACATGTTATTTTACAGATTTCGATTAAATGTTTGTTTTTTTTGTTTTTTTTGTTGTTTTATTAATTACGTTTAAGTTATATCAATATTTCACTACTAAGTATTACATAGGAAATAAATAACCATAAGTTAATAGACAGCTTATTTTTGCTTTTCTAATCAGGAAACAGTCCTAATATTTGGAGAATTCAGTTTAGACCAGTATTTTTAAATTAAAGCTTTACTCTCAAGAAATTCTTATTTCTGAAAAAGGGAAGCTTTGAAAGAATTTGATAAAATCTCAAAAAAAATTCAAAAAATTTTAGAAATTTTAAAAATATTGAGCGTCTTTTATTTTAGCGGAATTTTGAACTTTTCTTACATTTATTTTCAATGGAATTATTTACTGTACTGTATCTTCTTGACATCTGTTTCTTCTTAAATCTACACTTTCTTGATAGCAGTAGCATTGCAATTAATAAAAATTGTTATAAGCATTCAACAATAAATGAAAGCATTGTGTTCCTTTCATTTCCCATAAAACTCTGAATTGGGAATTGAAATGAAATATGTGTTATTTTTTGTTTGTTTGTTTGTTTGAAATTAAATTTTACTTGAAATCAATCTTCTAATTTCCAATATAATGTTTTCAAAAGTTGGGTAAAATACAACATGAGGAGGATTTATCACAATGAGCGATCATCCATCATAATCATCGTCATGATCTGAACAATTTCTTCAGTACAAATAAATAATACCAGTGAAAATCAAAAAAATATATATATCCTTTTGGTGTATTTTTTTTTTGTTCACGACAAGAAATTATATGTAAACTTTTATCAAAGTTTTCTCCAATCAACGAAAGACGTATACGAGATTTTTATCCAAACATCTTATATAAAAACATGGATTTACTTACAGCCTGTTTTTCATTCTTCTGAAAGACGAAGCGGAGAAATCTTGATTTATTTTTCTCCATATTTCTTTCTTTTTAGTAAAGACAGTTTAAGATGTATTCACATCAGGATATTGAGCGTGATTATAGAATATTGAACAGCATAATTGTCCTTGATATTGGTTTAAAGGTCTCGCTAAGTGATCAAAAAAACGCTGAATTATTCGAGACAAAAACATTTCAACCTTAAAGTCGCTTAAACAACGAAGAAATCCAAAACTAACTAACAAGCCAAAATATAAAACTGTCAAAAACGTGTATTTGGAACATTAGCAGCTAATAATTGTTGACACCCAGAAATAAGATTTTCCTTTTAAAAAAAAAAGTGTTTAAGGTAGGTTTACATTTAGTAAGAATCACAAAAATTTTTCAATATTAGTTTAAAATAGTTCAATTCAATTGAAAACAGCTTCTTAGCACTTATGCGAGCGATTTCTGTCACACGGAAAAAGACACTTCAGGAGCTTCATATTTTAACACTTGTAACAGATTGTAACAACAAACTAAATGAAAAACATTCTTTGGGAGATTATTTACTTATTTGCAGTGCAATATTAAATGTGCGTGATAGGTAATGATCACAGGGATTAATTCCTATTTTTTTTTTTTGCTTTCTGACAGTGCGCATTTTACGTGGTAGGTTTTTGTTGGGTTTTTTAGAAATGAGTTTAAATGATTTACAATTGAGCACAAAGTTTTAACATTTAATTTTAAGCTGCTATGTAAATGGTTAAATTAAAGAGTTCAGTTTCATTATTAGTTAAATGCGTACCCTGCAATTTTATTACAATGCGTGCCGTGCAATACCCTACAAAAGGCTCCAAACTAATTCTTAAAAGAAAGGGAAGTATTTTTATTTTTAACTTTATTGAATTTTACCAACCATTTGATCTAAAAAAAAAAAAATTTAATTTTTATGTTAGCTTTTTTGAGTTAATTCTTTCTCAATGTTAAGATAAAATGAGTGTAAATAATACTTAAATAATAAATAAAAATAAATGAAAGTTTAAATAAACTAGTAAATAAACTTACTAATAAAACTTATAAATAAAAGTTTATACACTTTTTTCTTCTGACAGTTTCAAAGCTTTTTTTTTCATTACTTTAAAATGTTTGCTTCGTTGTGGTTTACAAACTCCATCGTTTGCTCGTTGTTTTGATAAAATTACTCGCGTTAAAACTGCTGAAACCTGCTTTATTAGAAAACTTAGGAGAAGAAACAAATCAAGGTCAACTTTAAAGGTACGGTAAGTAATGCGGTTTTTACACGCTTTTGTTCGTCGCTTTATTGAATGTTTGCGTTGGTTGATTATTTTGAATACTGTATGATTACAATATATATAAATCATTTTTACAAATTATATTTATAAATACGACTTTTTCTAAAAAATCTATTGTGCTTAAGGTATATTTAATGTGAACACGATTTTAATGATACTAATGATATTTCTGAATGAAAATGTTCACATTCTCGAGTAATATTTTATAAAGCGTAATAAAAATATTTTGGTAAAAAATGAAATTGAGAAAATGAGTTCGGTTTTCTCGATTTCACTTAAAACTTTTGAAAGAATTTTTTTTTTAATGAACAAAAAAATAAAATAAGATTTTATATCTAAGCACGGAAATACATGAATCAATAAGCGTTAATCCTACGATCCTCCCCACTAATCATCATCTTTTGTCTTTACTTTATCGCGTATTTATTTTATCGCGAGTTTTTTCATTGTGTCTTTATTTGCGTCTATTTATCGAAGCACTTGAAATAATTTCCAGTTGAGTGAATTAGTTAACAAGATCAGAAAATTCCATTTCTAGAATTTTTTTAAATAATCTTTTTTATTAATAATAAAATAATAATAATAATAAAAAACTCAAAATCTTTAACTGGTAAAATATTTTTTTCTTAAAGTGAAAAAAGCCAAAAAAGCTTAGTATAGCGTATGACACTTCAAATTGGTTCTGTCAAATTTGACCATTTGTCAAATTTCAAATGAACTTTATAATGAACTCATTCATGATTTGTAAGGAGGAGATTAATTTTTATAGAAGACAAGAATGTATATAAATTAACGTCGTTTTTCAAGATAAGAACGCAGTGTGAGGAGGGCCCTATTAAGGTTGGGGAGGTGTTAATTTCTTTCTTCTAGATATTTATTTGAAAAAAACTTCTATCTCTCCATCGATTAATAATCATCGCGATGACGAAATAATAAAACTTTTAAGTAAATAATATGATAATATATGAAAAATAATGTCAGTGAAATTATGCATTTGTAAGATCATTCATTTTATTGCCTTTTAATCGGTTGTTTTCTGAAGTGTTGGTTATTTCTACGAAAAGAGTTGATAATATGTTATCATGAAAAAGTGTTGATTGTCATGGTTACTTCACGAGTAATTTTTTTCTACAATTTAAAATTTAAAAATCTAACTAAAAAAATATTACAAAATTTTTTGTTAATCTGAAAAAAAACGTCCAAGGTTTTTTTATGAAATCATTGTTTGGATGGTAGTGGCATAGCGGTCCATGACAAATACTCTAATGTGTTATAAAGACACTGTAAAATGTTTTACAAATGTCAAATACAGATAACATAAAGGTTGGTCATATTATGTAATACAAAACAACATATTATTTTATTATACATAACATTACTAATTAATATGTATTGCTAATACATAAATCGCGCGAGTTTGTAAACATTACACAGAATTAATTGAGAGAGAGAGAGCAACGCAAAAATGATCATGCACGACTTGCGTCAACTTGTTGCTTGCTCTTCTTTTGATCACGTGGAAGAAGCATATAAACCTAAGCCATCAAAAACTTAAGTTTAAAAACGCGCTTTGCATGGGGGTTTGTTTAAAAGGTCACTACAGAAATTGAAGAAAGTCATCATGCATTTGAAAAAAACGAATGTTTGCTAGAAACACAAAAAACTTTCTCGTCTTATGAAAGTTTTCTAAATATATGTGATGCCCAAAAAGCTCAAGCTTTTACTGTGTTACAAAATATTTTGTCATTGCATTTTATTAGTGAACCACTGTTTGCAATACCTGTGTTTTGTATCATTTTTATTAACTCAAAATATATTGATATTTATTGATACGTGAAGATTCAAAACTGATTTACTTGACGAAAGATGAAATAGGTAACTTGAATTTATAGTTGTGTAGTGTAGTTTTGTAGTGTAGCTGTGTAGTGTAGTTGTGTAGTGTAGTTGTGAAGTGTAATTGTGAAGTGTAATTGTGTTGTGTTCTTTAATGAGCTTAAAAAAAATTCTCTGACTTCCAATTGCTGTTTATCTTTTTCTGACATCTTATGAATAATTTTTCTTATCTAGAATCTCTTTTTATAATTGAAGATTCTTAAGACTTATACTTTTGTTCAAAGTTTGCAATCACGTAACATATTTTTAGAATTCGATAAAAACTAAAATTTTATATTATTTTTTAATTTGAAATTTGTCACAACCACGAGTTCATAGTTCATGATAAAAAAGCCAAACCCAAAGTTGTTTATATTGATTGCTTGTTTATTCTACAAATTGTTTTAAAAAAATATCACAGCCACAATGGATGACATAATATCAGTTTCAGGTATGACAATTTATATAATTATGGTGACTAGTTAACATGTCATAATAAAGTATTGAGGAACAACATCCTTTTTTATAAATTATAATAAAAATCTTTTCAGAGGTTTTACCAAACTCTACTCCTATGGTAACCTAAACGCTCTTGACTACTAAGGCATAACTAAGACATAACTGAAGCATCATTCGTACAAGTTTGAGGGTCATCAATTTTTCAGAACTTTAGTTTATCCATACATAGGTTAGCAAACAATCAAGAAGTGTATTACGTATGTTGTCCAAGGCCTTTGTAAGTTTTTCCAGTTTTAGGAAAAGAAAGCTCAAGGAAAATTATAAAAACAGAAAAGAAAGATTTAAAGTGTGTACAAATGGACTGGTAGAATTATTGAGAGGTTTAGAGAAATCAATCAGAAACTCTTGATTCTTAAAAAAAAACTCTCTTTCTTCGATAAGAAATTCAATATAAAATACCTTCCCACCTTTTTTCCAAAACATACATATCTATGTGGCTTAAATAACGATTTTTGAAACAACCAAAAAAACTTGTAATAATAAATCAGTTCATTCATTTAGTTGCAAAAATTGTTGTAAGTAAGAATCTGTTAATCTAATACCAATATGATAATCTAAGCTTGAATAATTTTATAATAGTCTTACGACTTTTTGATTAGCAAATGAAAATGTTAGGCTGAAATAGCGGTTTTAGTCGGAATTTCAAATTTGGTTTGTAAAAAAGATTTTTATTTTCGTCAGAAGAAAGTTTGAATGGTTTTCGAGAATGTTCGAACAAAAAAGAATACTGTACTGTTTTGTAAAAAGTGTGTGAAAATATTGAGATAAAATATGCAACAGAAAAATAGACTTGTCATTTAACAAAGAAATTGCTGTATTTATTTATGAAGAAATTTTAAATTTCGTTTCCTATAATCTCAGAAATGTGCCAAAATAGTTCTGCAGCAAAATGCATTTAAAAGTCTCGAAACAAGAAAAAAAAAGAACGCAAACCTTAACTCATCCAACCCAAATAAAACGTTTTTTTTTTCTTCTTAAGTTCAAAAATTTAGTTTCTACTTAGGAGAGTACTTTTGTGAAATACGGGAATGTTCCCAACGACGGGACGGCTCCAAAACCGCTCTAGTAGGTTTTAGAGCTTTGTCGTTAGGTCGGAACACAAAAGGTTGTCACAGCCCTTCTGCTGTAATGATCTTGTCGTTTCAGTATCAGTTCTTTCACCTTTTTTAAAGTTGACAAATTTTTGGCTTTTTTTTTTTATTATTTATTTACTTGACGATTAATTTGGAAGATATAAAATGAAAATGTCTGAGAATTATTCTTTGAAGTTTTTAGTTTTTAAGATCAGTTTGTTTTCAATCGCTGAGGTTGGAAACAACCACGTCTAGCACAAAAGGCAACACTTTTGACCAGAACACCTTGCAAAGACAATTTAAGAGAAAAACTGAAGCTGACAACAAAGAAGAAAAGCAGCAAATAAAAAAATTTTAAAAGTTAAAAGAAAAAATAAGTAGCGAGTTTAGGAAAAATATTGCACAAGATAAAAGTGCTCCAACTGAAATAAATTAATTGAAAACAGATTCAAAGAAAAATCAAAATGTTAAAACAAAAGAACTATGAATTTATGAACGTTTGAAACTCACCGTTTTGGAAAATCATTCACTTTATTAAAATACTTTTTTTCAAATTATTTACAATACACTTGTCCTTTTATCAGGCAGTGAAATAGAGGGGCTTGTTGTTATTCATTCAAATGAGTTTATTCAAATTTTGAATAAAATCTTTGAAAAATTTTCTTTCAATATGTGCGAGACAACATAGTGTTCTTGTCTCATATTTGGAACATGAGTTTCTTAATATAGGAGACGCTGTCCCATGTTGTCATGTGTTCTAAGATAGGACAAAAAGGGAAGAAGATTTTTTTTTTCCAAATCATGTTTCTTCCTTCAAATCATGTTTATATGCAATTCGAGCGATACTGTGTACTCTTTCGAAAAAAAATTTACCCGTATTTTCATTGGTAAATACTTCAAGAAGCAATCGATGTTTAGATATTTATGCCGTCCTAAGGAAGATTCCCCTATTTACAAAAAATCTAATACTACCAAGATAATACCAAGATAATGTATATCTAAGGTTTGAAGTAGTAAAACAAGTAGGCCGAAAATACAAACTGAAGAGGTAAAAAAAATATACAAAAATATGCAAAAGGTATGATAATAATTGAGGTTAAAAAAAAAACTTTTATGTTCCGCAGATTTTACAGATCCAATTGATTTATACTAAAAAGTTAGATTATTTGTGTGATTGCCCACTCGAACACATCACACTCTTAGATTTGCAAACCAAGTTATTTTTTATTTTAGTTTTTTTAATGTAATAGTGATGATGGCATAAGTGAGACGATAGGCCGGGTGAATAAAAATGAGCAATTGCTTTTACTCAGTAATTGGTCAGCTTTACTTGAATAGAAACTTCAACAACTTTTCTTAAGTTTTTATTCACGTAAAATTGAGCAATTACTGAGTAAATTGCTTACCTTTACGTGAATAAAAATATGAGGAAAACTGCTGAAGTTTTAATTCACGTAAAGCTGACCAATTACTGAGTTAAAGCAATTGCTTGTTTTTATTCACCCGGCCTGATGTTTGTTGTTAATTTTACGAAATGATCATTTTTGTCGAAAATTTCTATTTGTACAACAATGGAAATTTTTATCTATTTTTCTGAAGAATATTTTTGGGGCCCCTCAGTTCCGCTGTACAATGGTGTATAGTCTCTATTTGCAACATTTTATTTTTTTTCTATAATATTTTTTATTACACTTTCTTTACTTCACATTGATTTCAGTTTAATATGCATGCGCGGTGCAATTTTGTAAAAGGAAGAAATTGACCAATGAAAGTTCCAAATAATTATGAAAATACCTTAATAACGCTGTGAGAATATTTTATTTCGTAACCAAATAAGCAACTTTTGCTTTATAGTTTACGTAAATACTCATACATTTAATGTCTTTAACACAATAGAGGAGGATACAATAGAGAAGAAGGAAGTAGATGATATTTTAAGATTTTATTATAGTTACTGCATATTACGTTAATTTATTGATACTAAAGGGTTAGAGTACTAAGTTGCAGAAACTTAACACATCAATCTCAATCTGATGTTGAAATTGCATTTTGTTTGCTATTAGAATCTTAAAAAGAAAGTTAATGACTATCAGCAAAAGTAAGAGATAAAAATAAAAAAAACGCAACTTATATTTAGAAGACATTTATCGTTAATTTTTATTTGGAGACAATTTATATAGAAAATTCAAATGTTTTTTATTGCTCAAAGTTAGTTAAATAAA
This sequence comes from Hydra viridissima, assembly GCF_058129835.1. NCBI lineage: Eukaryota > Metazoa > Cnidaria > Hydrozoa > Anthoathecata > Hydridae > Hydra > Hydra viridissima. The sequence goes on along the minus strand of NW_028324308.1, from coordinate 2,673,704 downwards.
GTTGAAAATAATTTAATGATGGAACACTCATCACCCTTTAACTGCACTAGTTTGATGACACACCCACCACCTTCTAATGCACTTGTTTACAATAAAACAAGTGTTTCAACGATGCCACAGGCATCGGTAAAAATCTCGTATTAAGACCTTCTTTGTAATTAAAGATACTTATATCATCACAATTACGAAGATAATGAAGAATTAATAATCAAAACTTACAATAAAGCTTTTGAAAATAGCATCCCAAGAATCATCGGCTGCCGTAAGATTGTTCAACATAGATTTAAATTTAGAGCGACGCCTTCCAAATGCAGACTTTTTAGGGTTATGAGGGAAACTCGCTCTTCTTTGTTCGGTTATTTTTTGGATCTGCTGGCTGTTGAAAAACGATACACTGTTTCCACGGAGTCTGCCGTTTGTTGGGCTGTACTGACCTTTTGGCATTCCCATTATGTTAGCGCTTGAACCGCGTCGAAATGCAGATAGAACAGTCGAAGAAGGTTCTGAAGAACTCTCTTTTCGCCCAAACATTTTTCATCACAATAAACAAAGTAAAGTTTTCCAAAGCTCTATGTTGCTTCGAAATCTATTTGCAACGATTCCCGCCGTGTTCAAACAAGAAAACAACAATACATATTTTCCCTTCGAATTAAAAGAACGTAAACTTTAAAGAAAAACGAATGAAAAATTCATTCATTAAAGCTGCTGAGAGCTTTCCATTTTATTTATCGTAGTTGTGTACGTGATCTTATCCTCACGCCAGAGAACAAAATTTTAAAAAATAAACTTGATTGAAACACAAATATTAAGTAGATTAGCGACTGCCATGCACAGATGAGAAATGAAGAAACACCAACACAAAACACAAACAAAAGATAATTTCCAAAATAAACACTCCCAATAAACACGTTCCCATATACACAAACGAAAGCTTCGTTTTTAGTTATAATAATAATTTTAGAAGAAGCGAAATACTCGAAGATGAATTCTACAGACAGCAGACAGCACGATGAAAAGCGCGTGAAAGCGAAATCAACAGATGGCATTGTAAAAAAAAAATGAAGTCATAAAACAACCATAGATACTGCTTAAGTGAAACAGATTTCTTTTAATGACCGTTAAACAACGCCGACTACTTTAAAAACAGTTGCACAGAGAACAATAAACGAGCTGGGTTGGATGTTTCAATTATTCATTTATGCTTGAATGAAATAAACGAACGACATAGAAATGCTTTTTTAGTGTCGAATTTTTCGCGCAATTAAAATGCAACATATAAATATAAAATGTAGATATAATACTATTTTTAACCTAATCTTAGAAAAAGCAATACTTAAAAAGATAAATACTTAAAGAAATTAAAGTAAATATTTTCCAAAAACTATTTTTTGGAAAATCTGTACTTTAAGAGAAAAGTTTAAGAGACAAAGTTGTTTCCCAGCAAACATCGAGTCTAAAAAAGACGTCTTTTAGATGTATAAAAAACGTCTAATACGTCTAAAAGACATATTTAAGACGTCTTTTTTAGACTAAATGTTTGCTGGGTTGATCCAAGGAACTATCATAGCTTTTATGATACCTGTACATAATGTAACAAGAAATTTAAAGAGTACAGGAAATTTTGGAAAACTTTCAAATCTTCACTTTCATTCACTTAAAGTTTTAATAATAAAAATAATTTGGCTGTTCTCTAAGGCTCACTCGTGAGCATTTGATCGTATCTGACTTAACAATTTTTAAAATAATATTCAAATACTTATTTGGGTAAACAAAAAAATTATTTTGCTCAGAATAACTTTTTTAAATAGCTTTGTTATGCAAGAGCGGCTCTTAATGGAAATATAGAAAGTGAACAAAGACATAATGTAACTAGCTATCGTAAGTTAAATATTTGACTTAACACGCTTTACATAGACCTTTAAATAATAAGCCGCGTTTGTCGCATATATATATATATATATATATATATATATATATATATATATATATATATATATATATATATATATATATATATGTATATATATATATATATATATATATATATATATATATATATATATATATATATATATATATATATATGCGACAAAGGCAGTATATACTTATATATACACTCATACATACATACATATTTCGTCGTTTTTTTTTTAAATATAAATAGATTTCGTTTGGTAAAATATTTGACAATGTTGAAACTTCATGAAAATTTCGGAGGGATCGGAAGCAATATTTTATATATATGTATTTTCAATATTTTATATATATATTCAAAATTTTCATGAAGTTTCAACATTGTCAAATATTTTACGAGACTAAACCAAACTTACACACCCGTGTGTCATTAGTGATCTTAGAATAAAGATCAAGGCGCCAATACTGAAACTATTATCCTATTTTGTTTTGTTATATCTGTTTACCAACCATGCTGTCTAATCACCAAGAAATTATATTAAATTGCACGCGAGCACATAGTAAACCAATCAAAGTGTTTTGTTGTCTATAGATAGCATTATCATTTGATGTTCTTTTGTAAAGTAATTGTTCAAGGAGCTGATTATGCTGAAAGTTTCAATCCTAGGTTTAACTTAAACATCCAAGAGTTCAAAAGTAACCCCCCCCCCAACCCCAACCCCAACCCCCCCCCCCCCCTTCTCTACCATTTTATAATAACTCTGGAATGTTATTTTTAAATTATGTGATAATTTTCAAACTCGATAAAGTTAATCCGAAGCTAAGATTTGCATCCTTGGGTTAAAATTTACAATATACTGTGCAATCATATTTTTAATTTTTTAATTTTTTTTTTTTTATTTCAAGTTTATTGAAAAACACTTTTTAAATTACATTTACATTTACAATATTTACATTTACCATATTAACCTTGAGATCGTAAATATATATAAAATCATCCCATAACGTATTAAACTTTAATCATTCAGCATATGTTTATTCTTCTCTTTTTTTAAATGACAGCCAAGCCGTAAGATTTTGTTTGTGTTGAAAACGAAGTGATGCCTGATATCGAAGATCACACTAGATTATCACCGCAATGTTTTGTTGGAATGGAGACGGGGGCACTCATTAACAATTGTTAACAAAAATTGTAATTTTTTCAGTTTTAAAAAGAATATGTGAAGTAACTAAAGAAAAACTTTAAGGTTGGAATTACTTAAATAAGAAACTTTATAAGTTGATTCCTGTTCTTTGAATTTTTATAAAAACTTTTAAATTATTATAAAAAATTTCAAACAAATAAAAAATAGGTCATTTAATTTTTAAGGAAATATTTTGTTTCATTTGTCATTATTTGCTTTTCAAAGTTTTTTCAAACTTTTCAAAGTTATGTTTTATAGTCAAATAAAGTTAGAAAAATGTTTCGAGTTTAATAAACTTTATTTTGCGTGATGAAACTTTCTATTTGGATTAAATTAAACGTCAAAATAAACTGACAAACTCACGGCTTTAATCAAAGCTATGTTATAATCAAAGGAATATTTAGGACGAAAGTTTTATTACCTAATACTTTATTAGCGTGGCTTTAATTATTTAATTACTTTTTGTGACTGTTGTTGTTGTTGTTTTTTTGTTGTCGTGTTCTTTTTTTGGTCTCTTTTTTTTTTCTTTCTTTTTTGAAAAAAGTATTTGAAAGAGAAATTAGAACCGTCTTGACTTATCTTAAACAATTAGCTTTCGAGAAAAATCCTTCGAACAATTTTTTTTTCATATTTGATCGGAAGTCGTGAAAAGATTCGCTAGTGACAGAAAGCACTCGCAGTGACTTTTATTCTTTATTTCTGATGTTTTTAAACACTCAGATACCTTTTTCGTTCAATAAAGTTATAAAAAGTTATATTTCACATTTTATTAGAAAAGTAACAAAATTAATTAAAACCTTTTTTTTTTATAAAAATAAAGATTTATAGCATTTTTTGGTTTGTTAAAAGGAGGGATTCTGTAAACAAAAATCTTTATTTACACTTACACAACCATCTCTCTATATGTTTTTTGAGGTAACAACCATCTCTCTATATGATTTTTGAGGTGAGAAGAAAAAGTGATATTTATATTTTCTGGTATATATGTATTTTTGAAGAGAAAAATGGAAATTTGGTAAGATCTTTTTTTTTTTTAAGTATCACCCAAAGAAAAGTTCTGACAAGTTTCAAGTTTGAGCTGTAAAAACTAATATCTGCTAAACTGGAAGCTAATCAAAGCACAAAAATCCATATTTTTCGCCATTTTAAAAACAGAACTTTTATCCTCTTGTTAACACTCGTTAGTTACAGGGAACTTCATATCTTAGTTGTCAAAGATCTAAGCAATTATGAATAAATAATAATTGATTGTAATCAGTTTGTTTAGTGAGTGGTATCTTCATAACTTAAAGCTTTTCTTAAATTTCTTAAAATTATCATAAATGTTAAGTAAATTATCATAAATTATCATAAATGTTAAGGACTAAGCCCTTTTACTAAGTTAAAGATTTTGAAAAGATCTTATTCCGATTATTTATAAATTAGGAATAAATAAATTCAGAGATATTGCCAATGAAAAGTTACATAAAATGGTTTTATATAACTTGGTTACATAGAAGTGAATCAATTTTAAAAGAAAAGATTAAACTAAACAATGGAAACTACAATGTCTTCATAGAGAAAGAATATGAATGGCTTTAAAGCAAACTTGTTCTTTCAAAAAAAAAAAAGAAAAGTATCTTTTTGGTATGTAAAGCGTGATTTTGAAGAAGATTTTAGCCCAAGTATTTATAAGCAAAAGTATGACATGAGCAATATAAGTTTAGATCTGAAGCATGAAGATATTTCCTTCTCCGTTTAGCACTTGTGCCCTTAATATATACCGAAGTAAAAAATTACCAAATTTTCTAGACTTTGAAAATATGGAGTTTTTTTCTATGAGAACTGAAGGTAATTTTGAAATAATCTTGAGATAGCTTAATATTCTTGTAATAATATTCTGCACATACTGCATTAGTATTAATAAGTTTGATTTATTATGCTTTTAAACAGCAGAAATTATATTAAATGTGCATGATGGGTATATTAAATCCGGTGGTCCAAAAAAGTGATTTTGCCAATAACGGAGGCCCGGAGATTCATAGCAAACAGATTAAAAATACTACGCTTCAACACACAGCAAAGACATTGAGGTTAAACACCAACTACTTTCTCATCAAATCAGATCCAAAGGAACTTTACCGATTGTCTGTGATTGAATTATTCTAAATATACTTTGCCCAAAATCTTTTATGCATAACTAGTGGTTTATCAGCCGACTATAATTTTATCATAGATATAAATGTTGATTTTTAAAGTTGGAATTCAATTCATTACAGAAGCCAATTGAACTTTCAATGCGTGAAGCCGCACAAATAAATTTTGAAATCTCAAATCTCAAAGTCATAGAAAACCCTAATATAATAAATCATCCATTTTGGGTCGAGGAATCCAAATTTTGAACTAACAAATAATATTTCCGCGAGTAAACGTTTTTATTTTTTCCCAGATATATTTTTAAAATGTCTTTTAGTTGCATAAGGTCATTACGAACTGATAATAATTAATAAAAATAATAATAATAATAATAGTAATAATAATAATAATAATAGTAATAATGATAATAATAATAATAATAATAATAATGATAATAATAATAATAATAATAATAATAATAATAATAATTATTATTATTATTATTATTATTATTATTATTATTATTATTATTATTATTATTATTATTATTATTATTATTATTATTATAATAACAATAACAATAACAACAATAATAATAATAATAATAATAATAATAATAATAATAATAATAATAATTATTATTATTATTATTATTATTATTATTATTATTATTATTATTATTATTATAATAACAATAACAACAATAATAATAATAATAATAATAATAATAATAATAATAATAATAATAATAATAGTAATGATAATAATACCTTTTGATCGATATTTAGTCGTCTAGATTATATTCAATAACTTTTTTTCCGACATTTTATATTTTATGATAAACGACATGCTTTTATTTCTAACAACTTATTACTTCATACATGTTAATACTTTGAACTTTATTGTATTTCGAAATTATTACACTTGACTTCAAAAATTTTTATTGCTTCGACGTTTTTTTTTGTTCCAATATTTAAAAAGTATTTATAATAATTCAGGCACCTGTTTGTTATGATTTAATCAAATTAAAATTAGAAGTCTGAATTTTTTTTATGGAGCAAAACTAGAAATATAAATTTAACTAGAGAGATTTATTACCAAAACGGTTTAACCGTTAGATAATTAGTTTGAATTTAGATTAAGAATAAATACAATCAAAATTTTCATCTTGCAATCCAAAAAACTACTTAAGATCATCACGGATATTTTAAAATGAGCTGTTATATATTATGTTTTTTAATTTAAAGAACTATTTATTAGTTAACAAGAGTGAAATATTGTGTTAAACAATCGTTTTATACATCAAATTTTGTTCACCCCTACATCCTGTTGTGTAAATGATCAAATGACCTGAAATGTCGTAATTGACTTTTCTTCTCAAAATCGTCATCAGCATTATGAGAAGTTTCGGATGAAAATATATGTAGTGAAATATATGTAGTGAAATTAAAGAGTGACAAAAAAAAATGGCGCTCATAAAATTAGACTGGAATAAAATCCCGTAGACTGGAGCGTTAAAAGTTTTTTTCTGGCTCTCAGCAAATTTCTTCGTCAGATCGATTTCCGTTTTAAAGAGCTCTTAAGTTGTCTGAATTCAAACTTTGTCATCTATCTATTAGTCGGATATTTGATATTTCTAACTTATTAAAATTTCTATTTATTCGTATCCGCTAGGAAGACTTATCCTTAAGGTTCAGAGTTACTTTTGTTTTGATATTTTTGCGATAAACTTTTGTTGTTGATTAATAAACCGTTGTAAGAGAAAACGTAACAGAGACAAAAACAATAAAAAAAAAAAAAGGTAAAATACAGAAATAAAAATGTGAGACAAGGGAACAGAGGCAAAACAGCAAAAGATACAGACAACAAAGAGGTTTCGAAAAATTTAAATACACGTTTATACCGGTGTATGAACATGTATTTATACCCAATGTTTACTCTGTGCTTACTTGTATCCAGTGTTTACTTAGTGTATCAGCTAACCCAGTGTATAGTTGACCCGGTGTAAAAATAAATAAACTCAATGCAGTCAATTTCAACTATTATGATAACTCTCAATCCCTGTTTTTTTGTTCATCGTTGATGGTTTTCGTTTTTTTAAAAAACAGTAGATGGTTTTTTTTTTCTTAGTTTTCAAAGTTTATCGCACGTTTATACTTTTTTTTCATTGAATAAGTGCATTAATAATTTGTTCCTTATATTTTATTTTATTGACAGGAAAGAATAATATTTACTTACGTTTAGCGAAATAAGAACGATATTATGTTCCATCATGATGAAAAGTTTAATTTTGAACGTCAAGCGGAACATTAAAAAGTGAAAATTCATTTTATTCAACTTTATTAAAAACAAAAGAATTCTTTCGGGACCGAATTCTTTGTTCGATAAAGCAGAAGCAGCATTCGATATAGCTTTGCTCTTTTAACTTTTATTTTGAAAAGTTAAACAAACAAAAAAAACCTTGACTCTCGGTAATTCATTCTAAGAGTAGCTATCTTTTTCTTTTTTTTTTTCTTTTTGTCTCATTTTAAACTGCTTAAAATCTCAACTTATGCCACGGACTCTACGGTAGTATATAGCGGTCCATATTTTATTATACGGTATTATAAAAATATGGTAATAAAACTCATTATCGGTAATGACACGAGGAGAAAGTATTCGAAAGCTTTTCTTCTAATAAATGCAATAAGCTTTTCGAAAGCTTAAAAAACGTTATAAGTTGTTTGGAGACAATAACATTTTATTATAATAATTTGATAAACCCGGATCCTATAAATCTAAAGAATCATTTCCTAAGAACTATCAAAATGTTAAGCTCATAGTATAATTTGTGAGTCTAGTCTGCGAGTTCATTAAAATTTGGGGTTGTGAAAATCAAAAACATTAAGTGGTATGCATCTTTTCCTTACAAATTTCTTCCGAGAAAAAAAGTTTTCATAACCGAAAAATAATGTTAAAAACAGAATCAAAACACGCGAAAACTCAAACATCACACAGAAATTGCAAGCACATGCCTAAAATCTCTCGCATAAACCAACAAAAGCGTATAAATGTATAAAAAAGAACTTACTGGATGAAATGAATATTTATGAAATATCAGCCTGTGGAAAATGCTTTTCCTCTTACTCGGCAGAGAATACGAACGAATTCTCCCAATAGACATCACTTGATTTTGCTAAATACATTTACATATTAAAAAAATAGTTTCCGGCTGGCAGAAAATGGTACCTTTCTTTTATATATTGCATCCTTAATTGTGGATAGATCATTAAAAATAATGCTTTCAAAAATTATTATCGATTAAAGTGTGAAAAACAACTCTAAAAATGTCTTAATGAAAAAAAGCATCCAATCAAATTATAATGTTATTACAGCTCATTTAACATTTAAGCTTAAGATATTAAAAATTCTTACCTGAAATGTAATTACGAATTAGCAAGTTATCTAGGCAAGTAAAAGAAATTCTTTTCGCAGATTAACTCTTAAAGAAAATATTAACTCCTTTTTTAAAAAAACCATCACAAAGTTTACATGAACTATTGTGAACGCATTTGAACATTAATATGCGTTTGTCTTAAAACCGGACTTCATATTATGTCGATCTTTATATAAACCTCAGGACACTTTTTACTAAAAAAATTGAAGCGTAATATATGTCATGATCTTGCTTATTAAGCAGAAGAAACCGAATCTGGTAATTGTCTTAAATTATAAAAGATCAATATTTTACTAAAAGTTAATAATAATATTTTTCTTCTCCATTAAATTTCTTTTAAAAAAAACATTTTGATCTCGACAGGAAGAACAAAAAAAAAGCCATTAAATATTTTAACAGCATCAACACCGCTATTTACAAATGACAAAGGATCAAAAAAGAAAGAAAGAAAGAAAGAAAGAAAAACAGAAAAAAAAAAAAGAAAAAAAAAAGAAAAGAAATATTAAATAACAATATTATTACAAAGATACCATTACAAAGATACCATTACAAAGATACCATTACAAAGATACCATTACAAAGGTGCCATTACAAAGGTACCATTACAAAGATACCATTACAATGATACCATTATAAAAATTTTTTCATAGTTGAGTGTTAGTATTGTTCCAATTAATTCCAAACTAAAAACTTTTCTTTTTTTTTGCACACTTCACAGATTTTAGATTTATTTTAATGGTTTGATGCCTCTCTTTTTAATCAAACTATTTGTTTTCTGGCTGTTGAAAACGATGAAAATCATCAAAATAATGATTAGATAATTATTTCACAAGCATCATCAAACGATGTTAGATGATGATTTTGTAATTAGCATTAAACAATCTTAGATGATAAAAATTAGTAACATTAGTATTGCTTTACTTTTTGAACTTCTAAAATTAAGTTTAAAAAATTATCGCTAAACTAAAAACCACCAAAATTTGGTCGACAAAAACTTACAAATGTTACAATGTCCTAAAACTCGTTAATTTTCCTCCAGTTCTTCCCCAAGGTGGATAATATAGTATCTTAGTTAATGTATGGAATTTGTTTTAATCTCTCCTAGAGAGATTAAACCAAGTGCATTTAATTGTATGGTGCCTGTTTTTATCCGTCTCTCTGTAAGTACAAGGTTAATATAGTAAAGAATTATTTTTGATTTACTTAATGGTCTACCTTGAGTACAGGGCTGGCCGAATCCTTTACGTAAAAGTCAGAGCTGTCATCTTAAACATGTAATGTGAGTGTGGATATCATATCTGTGGATATGTGACTGGGGAAATTATTAATAATGAAGGTGAATTTATGTGGAAAGAATAATAATCATTCAATATTTCTTTTACCATATACACTGATGAATAAGTCGAGACTTTAATCCGTTTAGAATGGCTCTAAAACATTCCTAAAGAACTTAAGAAGACAAAAATATTAATCTGTGAAAATACACCTCGATTGTACATTGGTTATAAAACACTAAAATAATCTTTTAAGTTAAAAATAGGAGGTTATCTTTATAAATCGGTAGATGTTTGTAAAAGAACATATTTTGGTTAAGACCTTGAGGGTCCCTACAATTTTTGAAAAACGCTGTTTTGTATGAATTTGAATGGCGATTCGAATTCAATGTCAGTGTTGATTACATCATCATCGCTGAAATATTAGATTTCAGTTGATGACGCAATCATCGCTGGAATGTTAAATTAGAAATTATAACTAATATAGTATTAGATAAATCTCAACAATTTCTGTTATTGACTAAAAATGTTCTTGTTTTTTATTTTTTTATTTCTAAATTTTAAATTCAACCATTTCGTACAAGAAAATCATAAGGCAACGTGTGAATAAGGCAACGTGTGAATTTAGTGAGTCATATGAATTGTCTTCATTCGGTTTTTTCTACACAATTTGACATTAGTATCAACAAAACACCCGAAAAAATCCTTTTAAGTGGTAATAATACATACCTGCGGGTGCTCATTGCAAATTGTTTTGAAATCTGGGATTGTCATCCGTAGGACATTTTTGTATTTGAAATTTTAGTCACTCTTCTGTTTGAAATTTCAATAATTTTCTTGCATAAAACACAGTTTTATCATAAAAACCTTAAAAGATAAAATATTCCCCTTATTTCGGACAACAAATGTTATTTTATTCATTTTTTCGGAGAATCTTTGTAAGTTTGACTAAATTAATCTGGTTGGCGGTAGCTCGCCTCTCATTCGAGATGAATCACCGGTTCATACGTTTTGACTAATAAATTACTAAAAAACCTGATTATTTTTAAAACATACAAGTCTATGCAACAATCTTATTTAGAATTAATTGCAAACAGACTTTCAAAGATAGTCATCTGTTTCAACCCATCTACAAATCAATTTTGATCCGGTGACATCATGCAATATTTACTTCTTTCCTCCTGAGAATTTTCTTCTAGTGCATTAGTTAGAGAGTTAACAATACGTAGTATATTGCAGACCAGATTGTAGCAGTAAAAGCTAAAAACATTTCGAATCCCCAAAATTAATTCTAATACCAAAACAAGCGTCGTGAGCGACGAGCATGGCAAGTATTTTCATCAAGATTTGAAAGTGATGGAGAATAGATATCGAAGCTGATGGGACACATACTCGATGGCAGACTACTGTCGGAGTATTTAAAGAGAGTGTTTGGACATGAAACACTTAAGAAACTCTTGCGTTTAGTTTTACATAAAAAAAAAGATTGTTTTTAGTAATGCGTAAACGCCGATGTATCTATGTGAAATTCAACAATTTATATACAAGCTAATTCCCTTGACATTCACGCTTATGTCTTTTTATGCATACAATTATTTACAAGTAACTCGAGTAAGTGACTCCGAGGGGACAAGCTTGATATCCACTCTGAGTTTGTAATCGTCCAAAATATTCGTAATGGTCTAAAGCCTTCTTCTAATCAGCATTTCGTTTGAACCTTTTGTCATCAATCTGGATTTTCCAGTCAGATTTTCCAGTCAGATTTTCCAGTCGGTAACCCAATGAAATACTGCTTTTCAATCAGTGAAAATATGCAAGATATTCATCTTCCAATTGAGACCCATGTTTAGCCCCTTGATTTCTGCGTCGAGTTCCGACATGCTTATATGTGTTGATCATCTTTTCTTAACAAACATGCGTTTTCGATTATATTGCAAGTGAACTAACAAGCGCTAATGAACTAGCATCCACACACACTGTTGCCTGGTTGCCATAAACATTCTAAATTACTTCGGCTGGATCGTCGTTCGTGTTCTTTTTACCATATCGTTCACCATTCTTTTAACAAAATCGCATTATATCTTTTCATCTCATGTTTTTGTTAGGACGTTTGCCGTTCTTTTAACAAATGGTTAAGCTACACGCAATCAACCACAAAATGGAAGATTCCCTATCGTTTTTCTGCATAAAAAGAAAATTCACGCTTTGTTAGTTAACTTCACCGAAATCGTTGTCACTCTTCCAAAATAACTTCTTATTTTCAATTCCAACTTGTAACCCTAGAAATCTTGCTTCTTCGCACACACGAACCGCCGGCTTACTATGTAGTCCATACCTTTCCAAATGGTTAAGTACACAGCTGGTTGGGAGAAAATATTTCAATAAATCAAATATTGAAATATTTTCTCAGCACATGCATCCGTATTCATCATAAATGCTTCAATAAACGAGAAGTCTAAAACTGGCCGTAGTTTTCCTTTGTTTTGCTGCATGATTACTATAAGCGGAACCAAACCTTTTACTGGACCGTATTTTTTCGCTTCGTACTTTTGCAGGCAATTTTTCTCTATCCACCATCCAATTTCTTATTTGCATTTTATGTCGATAGAGATAATATATTCAGCAATTTTATTCACCAGACTTTCAGGTTTGCCATTCCATTTCCACGCAATTATCCATTCTCTATTTTCCTTTTCAAATGAAGCTGCGAAATCCTGAGCTACTAGATTCATATCACTAACATCTTTTGGAATATCGCTTTTTAGACCAAGTAAACATGCTTTTATTTTACCCATAAAACAAATATCCCACGTTGCAGAAATCGATACTCCACCAAGTGCCACTATTTCATTCATACCCATTAAGAAACCAAAAACCCAGTGGTTTAAAGTCGACTACAAGTAATTCCACACACACTGTATTTCCATTTGGCACTGTAATTTAAGTTTGGCTAAAACCTTCGCCCTGCTGTTGTTGTCCATTTATTGTTAACACGCTAACTTCTTTCTTTGTTATTTTTGTCGCACACTTTTTTATAAATGATGCAGCAGGTACATCCTTAGTCAATTAACACAACCTGAAATACACCGTTAATGTCCAAGCGTATACTAGGTAACACCATTACTAATTATTTAGGAAGAGAGCTGGCGCAAACGTCTTCTCCCTCACTCCGTTTTTTGGGTACGTTCTTGATATGTGTCCAGACTCTTGACATGAGTAATACAGCGCATCGCTTGTCTCACTTCTTCAACTTGAGCTTTCAACCTGAGTTTCGATTATTATTTCTTCGTAGATGACAATCTTTCGCAAAGTGATTGGTGAGTTTGCACTCATAGCACACTGATTGTGGTGTATCTTCTAGCAATCTCGGATCAATACTTTTCATTACAGCAACAGCAAATTTTTTGTCCATCCCATTGTTTCGTTCCTCAATCATAAGAGCCCTTGTTCGCGCAAGTATTTGTACAGTTGTAAGATTGTTTACACGAGAATTCGATCTCTCATCAGTCAATTTTTCTCGGGAAGCCCAGCAATAAAGGCAAACGTAATTGATTTGCCTGGTAGCCCATCAATTATGGTAGATAATCTTCGCAGTTCCCCCAAATAAACATCAACTGTCTCTCCACGCTTTAGCTTACTCAAGGCAAACTTTTCGCAGGTTTTAAATCGTCATACGTGAAATTCAACATAATTTATATACAAACTAATTCCTTTGACATTCATACTTATGTATTTTTATGCATACAATTATTTATAAGTAACGCTAATTAACGCTAATTAAGTTGTTGATCATTTGCTATAATTGCAAAGCGAAAACTTGTTCCTTGTATTATATTTTATTATAGAGGAACCTGTTGTGCTTTTGACCACGTTGTACCTTTAGTCACTCTGTCCTATTGGTCTACTATTATCATTTTGCAAAAACGTTAAGTACCATTTGAAATATTAGTCCATTACGACTCTTTTTACCGTAAAAGTTTATGTTAAGGATAGATTGTGTTGATCCACGAGGAATTATAAATTTTAGCTTTTAAAAAGTAAATATTCATGTTTTTCTTATTTGATAACAAAACTGTCATATATAGTTGTTTGGATAATCTATGATATTATTATCATTAACCTACGTCTTTTTTTTTTGTTATGCAAAAGTTTATATGATTATTTCTAACCATAATTAGGGTTTGAGATAATAGTTTTAAGGATTGATTTTTTTAATTCATTTTAGACAGCTTTGATTGCTTACAAATAGGTTATATAAGCTTTTATTGACATGTGGTCAAAGGTACAACGTACATGTTGTACCTTTTACCTTTTGACTACTTTTTTAAAACGCTCAAAAATGTTACTTTTTGGTTTAATGAGAAAAAGTCAAAAGTATCATTTTTATGCAAAATGTAAGAGAATAACCCTGAGAAGTCAATTAATAAATTTTAGTTTTTTCTATTATCCATTTAATCGTAAAACCTAATTTTGCTGTAGAATAAAAAGTTGATGTAATAGACAAAGAGGAAGCTAGACTTGGAATCAGCGCATCGAATTTTGTAAAAAGCAACCACTAAATTTTAGTAAAAATTCTGTTGACTAGTGTTCTAAATCTTGCAAACCAACATTTTATTGCACCGATAGATTTATAAAATGCTTCTTTTTGGAGTAATAGATGAGCGAGTCAATTGATGTCAAATTATCGATCTTTCAATTTTTATCTAAAGAAATTAAAAGTGTTTTGGTTCAGTGAGAAAGACTTAAAGTAAATTGCGAAATATGCGAAAATACAACCATTGCTTTTGTTAACAAGATATGTGAAGTTCTTTTGGTGTTTTATAATTACAATGATTTTTTTTTTTTTTTTCAATGGAACTATTCAAGTCTGATTTATTGTTTATGGAAATTATTTGCTACAGGAAAGCTCATTAAAAAACCCTCATGATGGTGTTTGTTCAGAAAGTTATACAAAGAAAGTTATACAAAGATATTTTGTCCAAGTTGTCATTCAGAATAGAAAACGCTTGTTGCAACTTGAGCAAAATTTTCTTGCGTATTTCGATCAAAAATTTTCTTGCGTATTTCGATCGAAAACAGCGAAATCTCGTTTATGTACTTACAGAGAGATAAAAAAAAAAAAAAAAAAAGAACTCTTTCATTTGAAGCTAAAATGGCTGAAAAATCTTTAAGGTTGTTATTTTTCTTTAGCCTATTCAGAATTGTTGAAACACAGAAATGGTTGTATACTGTAATCATCACGTTGTTATTTTAATATTTTGATGGAAAAACTTCCGTTCATCACAAAAAAACTTCCGTTCATAACAAAAAAACTTCTGTTCATAACATTCCGCCTGTAACTACATGTCCTATGTAATGACATGGCAAAATCGTTGATGTTTGGATATAAAACTGTAAACAGTTACAGAAAACGAAACAATTTTCAATTTTTTTTTTCTTCTTCTTCTTTAAAACCTTCAGAGAAGTAGTTATATTTATGACGTCATGAAGCATCGGCATTTTGTTTTTCCGTTGATAACGAATAATAACGAAGAAAGTGAAAATTTCTTTAGTCTTTTAACACAAATAGGTTTTTCTGGAGTTTATTGAAATAGAATTTTTTATGCATTCATAGTAGTAAAAGGTTATGGTGTAAAAAGTTTATATTCATAAAAAATTATAAATGTTGTTTTTTGAAAAATAAGTTCAATGGATTTAATCGATTGGGAACTGTGCATCTTAAAGGTTGAAACAAAATATCTTGAAGGTTGAAACAAAATATTGTAAGAGAGGAAAAGCATCAAAAGTTTTTTTTGTAAATTTGTATATCTAAATATCTAAATTATTTTAAATTTGATTATTTAAAATTATTGTCATAAATTTTTGTACTTTATCTATCCTTTATCCGTTGTTAATGAAAAAATTCCAAATTGAAGGAATGGTTTTGATTAAAAAAAAAAATACGAAAAAATTTTCGTTCTCTGTTATAACAGCTTAATATACTAGCATAAATTATATATCCTAGCATAAATTATTATGCCATAATGTCATGACGCAGAAGATTAAAAAGCTTTCATATGCGTGAAAACAGCTTTGTCATTGTGTTCTATAGTGGTAAACTCCAAAGACACATTTTAATAAAACAAAATACCTTGTTTGCTCTCATTAGTTGCTGTTGAAAATATGTTAAGTTGATTCTTAGGACCTGTTAACAAAAGTTCTGATTTTCCGACTCGGAAAGATGTAAAAAAGATCTTCCGTTAATCCACGCGCTTTTGTTTTTTTAACGCGTCACTAACTTTTTCACGTTTCATAAAAACTGAACATTTTTTCAGGGTTGTAACATTTTTACAAACTAATATTTCTGCATTAACTTTTGTGTAAGAAAAATGAAATGAAACGTTATTTCAATATCTTTTTAGAAAAAGTCTCCCCCCGAAAACAAGAAATATATTCTGCCTGTATTACGAAATATGCATGTATCAAGCAACATCCACAGAGCTCACAAATGTTTTAATATCCGTGTACAGTTTACAATGTACAATTTTTATAACTGTTTATAGCTTAGAATAAATCTAAGTTGCAGCTTTTTCTTGTTTGTGCAGACAGTATAAGGTTCCTGCATTACTTTGATTGCACATTCGGCACACTGATTGGTTCTTGGTATCTCGATTACTGATGGCCCCTGCTTCCAGTGATTCTTCAATGACTGCATTGCTTTTTTGTATCGGTGAAACATTTGTTTCAAGTTCTTGAAGTCATTTCCGATGTACATCTGATTGGTAAACCAATGGTTTGTTCAGTCATGCGAAATCTGCATACCTCCCAGAGACAATATTCCTTGCTGCATTTTTTTTGTCCATCCAACTAATCGAGTTTTTTTACTATGCGAATATCGAATAAAAAAATATGGAAATATTCGAATACTCAAATAGTTTATTAAAAGTGATATAACGTATTTTGGTAAATATTCGAATACTCGAATAGTTTATTAAAAGTGATATAACGTATTTTGGTAAATATTCGAATACTCGAATAGTTTATTAAAAGTGATATAACGTATTTTGGTAAATATTCGAATACTCTAATAGTTTATTAAAAGTGATGTAAAGTATTTTGGTAAATATTTTTAAAGTATTAACAAAAAATGAATAATAATAATAATTCAATCAAAAAAACCTTTAATAATTAATTTTTAATGGTTCTATTATTTTTTTAAACAAATTTTTTTTAAAAACATATATTTTAAAAGTAAAATTGAAAGTGAATGTTTAAAAAATTAAACTTGTTTTTCTTTTTGTTTTTGTTGTTAAGCAAAACTCTTTCAAAAACTGTTGATGTTGGGCGAATTGTCATCAAAGCGTGACACAAAAACACCCAAGGTTGTCTGCCTTTTTCTGAAAGAATCTTACAAAAAAAATGACGAAATTCTTTCAGCTCAATATATTTATCAATTTTGCAATGTTTTTTTGTGTTTTTTTTCTGGATTTGAAAAAGAACTTGTTGTATTTTGGAGTTCTTTTTGCAGTTGCTTTTGGAGTTCTTTTTGCAATCCAACTTGTGATGCTATTTCTATTAAATTGTTTGCATCAGGTGAAGATGAGGTTGCATCATTTTATTGATATTAACATACTCATCAACAAACATTTGTGAATGTATTTGTTCCGTAATTTTAACAGCGAATAAAATTGCAGCATTTTTTTGAGGAATGTTTCAAATGATCGTTGAAACTTGGTTTCCACTCAGTAGATAATTTATCAATCATTAAAACTGGATCTCTTCTCTCACCCATCCATTTTTTGATAGCTTGTATCAGCTTTTTGGTTAAACTAGTTTGGATTGGTTGTAACTTTTCAAACAAAAGTTTGTAAACTCCCTCAGCTATTATGAGATTTGCATCATTTTTACTCATTTCAGTATCGGCAGTTTCAACTGATGAGAAAACACAAAAAAGGTTTTGTAGTGCAAAAATATCATTTTCTCAGATGGGATCAAAGTTCAACTTGATTTAGGATTTCTTAATACATTTGGATAAATTTAAAAATCGTCGAAGCGTTACACTCAAGAAATTCATTCGAGTTTTTTTAGCTATTGCAAATATATTTTGTTGCAAGGTAGAATGCTTTATGGGCGATTTTTTAAACATTCTTATAATACCTGTCAAATTAATAATAGTTTGATTAAAGTCAGTATTCAATGTTATAACATTCTCGTTTTCTTCACCAAAATCTAAAATATAATTAGAGTACTGATCTTTTGTGGAATCTTTTATTTCTTCTTCCATATCATCATCTAACCAAATTTTCGATATCGTCAAATATTTCATTGGGAGTATAATTTTTTGGTGTAACTTAAATGACCGATTGAATTCTACCTAAGATTATTGATGTTAGGAATTTTCTGAAAATTAATCAATAGGAAATCTCCATTTTTTCTCAAAGAATCTGAACACTTGTCTTAGATGGTAAATTTCATGCCATCTTCACAAACTCTGCTTTAAGTATTTCACATTCTTCAAGTTTCAGGCAAAAATGGATACTCAATGTTAGACGAGTTGGTGTTACCAAAAAGGTATTCTTCCATCACCACACGTAGAATTCTGTCTAGAACGTGATGCTGATGACTGAAAAAATTACGGTTTGTTGATACCTTCTCTGGGAACATTCTGTGTATTGGGCAACTACTCCATTCTTTTTCATAGTGTCAACACTGGTTGTATAACCAATCATCATCTTTATTGAATTTCAAAAGTTACATTCACCAAGAACTTTTGCAATAGTTTTAGCCTTGCTTTCTTTTCAGCACAATTCCTCTAACTTCACTTTGGTTCTCTCGTTCTTAAGTACCGAGACTAATTTAGTTGTCAGTTTTTTCTTTGTGAAGAGAGAGTGGTTTTCTTACTTTTGGGTAGAAGTTCATCTATTTATGATATTCAAAAAATTCAAAAATTTAAACCCCAACTGATGAAAAAATTAAATACCAACTGATGAAATGTTTTGTTTCGGGTTTTCATGTAAATATTAAATTTATACTCTACTATATTACAATTTCATAATAAATAGCGTTAAAATAATAAAATAACATTTCTTGTGAATGTTCTAAGATGGGGGATTGAGTTCGATATCTTTTTTTTTTACTTTGTTGCGATTGGTCTTTTTATTCGACACCTATGATTTCGTAAAGTTCGTCTCATTTCATCAAGTTGACGTTGCAACTCTTTTATCTCTAATTCGACATGAAAATTTTCTTTTTCAATCCTTTGGGCATCCTTTATGCAAAGAAAAAGGATTAAAGATTATGAAGAAGTTAAAGATCATAATGACGATGACGGTGATGACAAGGACGATAATAATGATAAGGAGAAGGAGGCCGACCACAGTGATAATAATAATGACAGGAATTAAAGCATACCTTTTCTAAATATTCAATTCGTTCTTTTTGTTTCTGTCTACAACGCCGGGCTGCAAGCCTATTTCGGCTTCGCTTTTCATATAAGTTATTAGATGATGGCAAAATTTCACGCTAAAAATATTTAATGTTAAATTAGACTTTTCAAAGATGAGATTTTTTCCGAGATATTAATCCTTAACTAAAGCCATTAAATATTATTCTTTAACGCCGTCATTTTCTTTAAAGAAGTATTTTTCAAACTTACAAATGATAATTCGTTAACTTTGTTTTTTTCAGCACCAGAGGTTTTATTTTGTTTTAGAGTTTGTTCTGGTTTGGTATATTTATTTGCGGTATCTTCTGTGAAAGAATCGTTACTGTCAAACGATGCAATACTATCTTCGTCTGTAAATTTGCTCTGAGAAAGATAATCATCATGATCTTCAAATCGTCTTTGTTCCACAACCTTAA
The DNA here is from genome assembly GCF_058129835.1 of Hydra viridissima. Classification (NCBI taxonomy): domain Eukaryota; kingdom Metazoa; phylum Cnidaria; class Hydrozoa; order Anthoathecata; family Hydridae; genus Hydra; species Hydra viridissima. Next base: position 2,653,941 of record NW_028324308.1, on the reverse strand, counting down.
GTAAAAAAAAAAAAAAAAAAAAAAAAAAATCTATCAAGTTAAACGCTATAACTGAAAAATTAATAAAACAGTGTGTTGAATACAAAACAGCGGACAGCAAAATAAAAGTAAAAAATAAACAATAGACATTTTTTTTACGATTGTTATTATTTTTTCGGAATTTTATAGTGTAAATCCATTTTAAATAATAACACGAAAAGATAGCTCTTACTGGGGTTAGCAGCAGTGACATTTGCTTCATCAAATTTCAATATCGCGTTAAAATAAGCCGCTGCACAAAAAAAAGTTGTTACTAAATAAAAAAGATCGCGCTTTTGTAACAGCAAATTTTATTTGAAAAAGCCCACGTGTTATTGTAAAACGTTTATTACATTAGGTGTTAGTCATGACGATTATTTATGTTTGATAACGGAATGTACGTACATAAATTAAGAATTCATTTGATATAATATCACAATTTCTATTTTATATAAGAACATCTGTAATCGTTGAGCGGATATATTAAGCGTTGTCGTTGAGTATGTGTTGAAATAATGTGGATTACTATAACTGTTCCAGTACACTCTAAAACTAAAATTTACTTTTAATTTTTTATGTCATCAAAATGATTGTTTATTAGTCTTGTTGTACATTTTATCTGGGTGAATGAATATCCGGTTGATAATGTAATTAATAAGGATACAATCGTGTGGTTACGTTCGTAACCTTTCGTGGGAAAAAAAAATTTTTTAATACTTTTAATGTAATTGTGACGACATCTTTAAACTCTGTATATAGTTAAAACTTGTTTAAAATTTATGAGCTAAAAAAAAGTATATTGAAATAAAGATTTTTGAAAAATAATTATAAATTCTTTACAAAAAAAAAAAAAAACCAAAAAAAAACAACAACAACAAAACAATAAGGATTAAAAAAGAACTATGAGTTCTATTTTGAAAACTCCATTAGAAGTAGGGCGAGTGGTTTGAAATTGGTCAACCTTGGCCTCTTGTTTGACAATATTTTGATGACGTAATTTTGGTTACATTATTATATTTAAGTACGCCATAATGATATTACACTCTGGTTTTATGATTAATCATTACGCTTGCGATTAAAAAACAAGTTTTATAACCAAATAAAGCATTTTTTTCAAACTTTAAGTTAGCAGAATTAAAAACTACAGGAAAACACGGAGTTATTTTCAAGTTAACTTCGCTCGTTTTTTCGTCGTAACACCAGCTGTTTCTTGAGAGTTACGTGAAAAGGATAACTCTAAAAAATATTGCAATATATGCATTGTCAGGTTATAGAAAGCAGGAACTTTCTATTTTGAGGGCAGTTAACAACTCAATGGAAATAAATTTCGAGAGAGCTACCGCTAATTCTTAACAGTCATCGGCCGGCCGCTCGCGCGCAGATTGTGTTCATGCTGTCGGAAACCAATACTATTTTTAGCCTCACATAAAAGAGAACTACATTCTTCATATTTGTAGATCTTATTATTGAAGAATAAAACAAAGTTATATTCTTCAATCCTAAAGTAAGCAATAATGTAAAAAAGAAAGTTGTCTTATTATAGATTTGAAATTCTGTAGATAGTTTAAACTTTCTATAAAGTGTTTTAACGGGCGCCCAATAATCATTCAGTCGTCTTAAGACACATCTCGACGTTCGGCGTAATGATAGATCCTCGTTCGTTTAATCACCATACGGCCCATTTTAGTTTGATGTACTGCCAATAGACATTCTTTCACCCTTTGAACGTCATTCGGTTTTAATTAAGAAATCGTCGTGCGTTGTTAACGTGTTTCCAATAGAATTGTGTTCGTCACTTACTGTCCGTTTAGCTTCAAAAAGTACTATTATAAAGTACGTTTGAATGTACTTTACAATATTAAATGAAGATTTAAATTATGACGTTTGCTATTTTAGTGACTAACCGTTTCACATTTTATTTCTGTAGATCATTTGTTGTTTTCTAAAACTTTAATGCAAATTTGAAGAAACTGAAATAAAGGAGTATTTTTTCGTTTTCTCTTTTAATATTAAGTTAAAATAGGTGTACTGTTTTTTTTATTAAGCAAAATTTTAACTTCCAACAAATAAATAAATAAAAACATTCAAATGCTATTGAAAAATCCAGCACTGTATGCTTATAAAGCGCGCAAAATCGTGTTTTTTTTTTTTTAATTAAAAAAAATATTTGGGATTAATATGCTCAAAACGTTTAAAACTAAATAAGAGAAATCGAAAAATTAAGTTTTTTTTTATAAAGATTAAATCTGAATATTTTCCTTCCATTTATTGCCGAGCGAAATCTTATTAAAATGTTTGCTCTCGTTTTCGTAGGCTTTTTACCTCACAAGTGGATTACTAATGGTCACGTTGGGAGAGGTTCGTTTATTGGCATTTTTCAAAGCTTCAAGTTGCGCTTCAAGCGGAAAATTATGTTTAAAAAAATACCTCTGCAAAGAAAATTTACTCGTCTATTCTGCTTTTTCTACAAAGGCGACAGCTGCACTCAACAGGATTTCGAATTGTCACTTTTTTTACCACGTCTCCACCAGTTCCTTTACAATTTAAGTCAACTTCAAATTCTTGAAATAAAATTGGTTGGCAGCACGTGCAAAATGCAGTTCCATCTATCCCGTTTAAACCTGGTGATCCTGAAGTTGAATGGCAAGCGCCAACGCACTTATTCATGCGCAGTTTGCGAACATAACAACCTGGAACGTTTATTCTTTCTGCGGTGACTTGAACAGCGGCGCAAACATTCACTTCCTGTGTCGCCATAGAAGTGACCTTTAGTTCTTCTACAGAAGTACTTGCTGTGGTCTCTGACTCTTCAACTGTTATAGCAGCGTTTGTTAAATGAAACACAAACAGAAAAACAACGAAGAACATTTCAAAATTTGCTTTTCTTTCTTTTTTTCGCACTTTGCTCAAAAAAGTTCGTCAGGTTTTTCTTCAAACTGCAGATTTCAGTACGAAGATTTTTAATGTTTGTTTACATTATTTGACTTAGATAGTTATATAAGTAATTTGCGAATGTTAATACAATCTTTTGTTTGCTTTTCCAGTATCAAAACACTGCTTCCTCACAGGGATACAAAAAGTGGTTTGAATTGTACAATCAGTAGAAGATGGTTAAGATAAGTACTCTGGGAAAAAAAAAAAAAATTTAGAATCTTTTAACTCGTGGCTCCGATACTCCTTTCGATATTTGTATGAGCAAACGCATATGTTCGAAGATGTTAAAACACCCCCATAAGAGTCTGAAAAATCATGAAGCCTTAACATGCATCCTATTTGTAATGCACGAAGATACCCCAAGTTTAAAACCTCATCATAGAAACATGGTAAACATTTTTATTAACGCACTAGATATTCAATGTACTCGTTAACAACATACCTCATTTTTTATAAATTATTTCAATAAATCCCTCGTCATTAAAAATTTTTTAGTTTAAAATTTGTATTAGTAATAATAAAAATTACTGCACAAATTTTTTCGGGAACAAACAACTTTTAATTTTATTGTCTGAGAATTTTTTAAATAGCCTAAATCTCGTTATGAAAAGTCTAATCATCCTATTATATTTACACAATAGCCCTATTATTTACGCAGTACGTTCTCTCGATATTGAATGAACAAACAAAGAGATTTACAACATAAAATTTTTGATGAAATTGTTTTTATAATAACATTATTTTAGGCTTTTGGTTGATCAACAAACTCTTTGATTTTTGGCTAGATTTATAGGTTCGCCCAAGTGCACTGATATGACTTGATTAAATGATACATCTGAACTCGCTCGGTCTTTTTCTTAAAACAACAACCCACTAAAATGTTTAAATAAGAAGAGTATGCACAAATAAGATTACGCGTTCGGTTTCTTACATGGTTATGCTTGCCGTTCTTCTTAAGATTATAATTTTAATACACTATTCTTTAATATACAACCACGCCCTAGCTCAGTTTTTTAGCTCTTGTTTACCTGCATCATTTGAAACCTTAGTTTTTATTTGGAATTTTGCAGTAGGTTAATTGCTGCTACTAACTGGATTCACCCGTATAAAAATATTTTAACTTGACAAACGGCACTAACTAATAATTTAATAATTAAATAACTAAAAAATTATAAAGTTAAACTTTTATTTATATTATTATGTATTATTCGTTTATTTATTTTCAATAATTAAGTTTAATGAGAAAAAAAGAAAAATATACAAATAATCTCTTGGTTTGGATTCCAGGAAAGCTTAATGTAAATTTTTTAAAAAAAAGGCATAAAATATTACTAATTTAAAACAACAAAGCAACAAAAGGTTCGTCTTTAGACAGAAACACAAGAATTGAAGCTTAAATAAAAGTCGTTCTATTTAAAAAACGATAAAAATAAAACGATTGCACAAACGTCAGATTTACAGCTTCAAATTACTAGGCTCGCTAAAATAACAATAGATTACAAATTTTAAAACCACAAAAGCCAACAACATCTAATCAAATGGATAACCAGGATCTGATAAAATGAGAGTAAACTGGGAATTTTCTCTTTGAATTTTTCTCTCTAATCTTCTTATTTAAATTTTAGTTTCGGAAAGTTATTTTGAGAAAATAAATCTCAGAAAAAAAAAAAAAAAAAAAAAAGAAAGAAAGAAAAGAAAAATAATTTACTTTAAATATTTTAATGCTGGTAATATTAAAAAAAAAAGAAAAAAAAAAAAGTTAAAAAGTTAAAAAAAAAAATAGTTTCAAAAAGTTGCCACAACAAAAACCTTTATAAAATAAATTTCATAAAATAACAGACGAGCATTTTCTGGTTGAATATCAAAACCGGATAAAACAATTCCAACCGAACTGAGAAAAGGAATTTATTGTTCAGCGGACATTAAACTTTTAATATTGTTAATTTTTCTTATTTCCTGATCGCCTTTATAATGAATTCTTAGTCTAAAGTTAACAAACTTGAAAATTTATTTTAAAAAATTCTAAGCAAAATAGATAAAGCAAATACAAATTCTTGCTGTCTCCGATTCCGTCACTGAGACTCTCTTTTACTTGCTAATAAAGTCATCAACGAATGATTAGGTCATCGACGGAATAATTTGATAAAAAAAAAAATATCTAAAGGTTATTTTGATTTCAGGACTTGAAAATATTTATACAGATCTATCCGTAATACCTAACTATTTGTAAGGGCGGGGGGAGGGCGTTACAGCTTCTATTCTTTAGATGTCCCTCAGAATTATAAATCGGTCAAAAAAACTGTATTATTGAAATATTTTTTTCGTAATTGATCATAATAGCAATCAGCCAAAAAGGTTTTCTACTTGATTCGTACAAAATTGTCTTTCTGAAAACACTCATAATTTTTATTATTAGCTGTCACTAAGTGTGTTTTTTTTTTTTTTTTTTCAAAAAAAAAAACAACACTTTTACCTTATTTTTATTTTAAGAGTAAACTCTAAAGTTATGGTAAATACAAAAAAACTGCGTTATACAAACTTTAACGTATCGTTAATTTTTTTTTTTTTTTTGGTTGGCGTCTCATTCATTTGGTGAATAGGTAATTAAATACACAAAACTTAAATGTTTTGGCTGCTAATGATGGCATCTTTTAAAGAATTGTGCTTTTTACTCAAAAAATAATAATAATAAATGATAATAGTAATCTTCAAATGTAATTTTTTAAAAAAGATTCATAGCAGCTAAATATTTATGTTTGCTGATTTTTGTTTGTTTATGGTACACTAACAAAACAGCCTTAAACTCAAATTGTAATTAAATTCCCATTTTATTTTCATCGACGATCACACCGGAAAAACTTTACGAAAACATTTTAAAAAATGAAGCGTATAACTTCTTGGAGCAGGATCAACATTTCATCAATAAATCTTCGGATCTAATTTGACTTCCCGAATAATGGCGTTTCTGAATCAGTCGTTGACGTTTGATGGCTGGCCTTATCTTTGGATTGCTGAGTATAAATCCAGTTCTATCAGCGTTTGGTGATAGAATAGTTGAAAAAATATGGAAGCCTAGTTAGCAATTTCCTGATTTTAAGCATATTTACCTAAAAATAATATTTTTGAGTACATGTACAATTTATCCAAGTAGTATTTCGCAGTATTTGCAGTTGTGAATCACAGCTAAAATTCCTCTGTTATCAATGTCATCAAATTGGTGTTAAAAACGATTAGGGGGAAGTCATAAACTGATCGTTGGCCGAACATTTTTTTGCATCAACTTGCTTGTCGTGGAGATTAAAGCAGTAATTATACATTATATTTGTTAAACTGTTTTTAATTAACTTTTGAAAAAAATTTTAAGAAAGTTTTCAAAACTTAACGAGTGAGTTAGAGAAAAAAAAAAAGAAATTTTTTTTTTTAGTTAAAAAAAAAAACAGCATCGTCTCGGAATTACCGATAAATTTAAAAAAAAAAACACCAAAATTGGTCAGACATGCTCTTCTCTGCAGATCAGTGGACAAAAAATCCTCAATGGGAGGCATTAACCTTATATTTAAACGTATCATCTTCTGCCTATTTATGTTTCTTCAAAAAACTTTCCTTACGTCTGCCATTTAGTTTTTCTCACGATTAATACACAAACTCTTCTACTTTCATCAGATTTTTTAACAAATCTATAAAGAAACCATAACAAGCAATAACGAGCTATAACGAGTCCATAACAAAATATAAAAAAACTATAACGAGCCTTTAACGAAAAAACATTCAGCAGTCGCAATAAAAATTGGAGTGAAACAACGTGCTTTTACTTTTTTACTGCCTTTTTTAACATTCTCATTCAAACCTTTTTTGGATATAATAAAAAAAAGTAGTTCAGTTCATTTAAGATTATATTGATGTTTTTATGTAACTCTGATAGACATGCGTTTCAAGGATTGAACGGAGTTGTTGAAACATAATCCGTTTCCGCGGTCATTTTCTCATTTTCGTCGACGACGTCGAACATTTTTTTAGATTTCTAACGTTCACGTGAACCTGCATCTGCGGAAACCTTAAATTGAAGGTAACTCACAAATATGCGTAGAAAGAAGTGAACGGCAAGCATAGGAACATAACTTTCACATATTTATGTGTCAGCACAAATTTTTTTGAGTTCTGACTAGAAATAGAATGAACCAACGCCTGTGTTCAAAATAAACAAGTTGACTACGTATTTTCAAATAATCAAAGTCTGTGCAAGGAAAAAAAAGCCATCAAAAAAAATTGTTAACGATGTTAATTTAAAAGGCCAAGAATTTTAAAAAAATCTTTAACACACTTTGCACTTTTGTTGTTTTTCATTTAAGAAAGAAATATCCACTTTAGCGTAGTTTCATTATTCTCTTTGGTTCCGGAAGATACTATCAATTAAACAAGTGTTTGTGGTCTGTTATAAAGAGGTTTCCATGTAAGGGTTTGATCACAAGTCCGCCGTTTCCGAGAAAAATGGCAGCTATGACCAAGTGTCTGCTGGTATAGATTGTTTGCTATTACAAAAAATATTTATATTATTTAAAAATATATAAATATTTATACCCGAAAAAATGCTAATGGTAACGTGGAAAATTAAGAAAATTAAATTAATAACAACAACAACAAAAAATATTAAAGATTGAAATTTTTAAAAAAGTACTAAATTTCTTTAATATAGTTTTTTATAGAAAATTTTTATATTAAACTTTTATATTAAATTTTTATATTAAATTTTTATGTTAAATTTTTATGTTAAATTTTTTAATAAAATTTTTACATCAAATGTTTTCTATTTCAGTTACTAGATCTAGAGTGTTGGTATCACCACCCCATTCACAAAAGTTCATACGTTCCTAGTAACCTTATAATTGTGACACCTTTTCATCTATTTGAAATATAATCGTAAGACAAAAAAAAGTTGTCAACAAACCATTATTTACATATTTCAGTTGACAAACTTGCTGAAAATTAAATGCAAATTTCCACTGGTTATCCGTTCACTGTGAAAAGATTTCATTCCAAAGAATGTTTTTTTTTTTTTTTTTATAAAAGCTTTTTTTTTTTTTTTTTTTTTGATTTTGCTGTTTAAATACTTAACTTCCAAATATTTTTGCGCATTTTTTTACTCGCTAAAGTAAGAAATTAATGATGCTAAAAAAAAAATCATTTACAAGTTTGTTAATAGATGATTGAGTATGTAAAAGTCAACAACATTTCACTTATTCATTACTTTTGTTGCAATTATTTTCAACGTTTGGAGCAAATAGAATTGTCATTCAAAAACGGACCAGTTTATTACTTGAGTAATCCTTGCTTATTATATTTCCTATCTTTGTTGCCAAAAATTTGAAAAAGTGTTTAACTTTAAATGAATTGTTTATAGTAGGAAATAAGCTTTACGGAAAATGATAATACTACATTTAATATCTTCCGTTTAACTTATTTCCTATCGCTTTATACTTGATAATGCTATAGATGTATGTATGTATGTATGTATGTATGTATGTATGTATGTATGTATGTATGTATGTATGTATGTATGTATGTATGTATGTATGTATGTATGTATGTATGTATGTATGTATGTATGTATGTATGTATGTATGTATGTATGTATGTATGTATGTATGTATGTATGTATGTATGTATGTATGTATGTATGTATGTATGTATGTATGTATGTATGTATGTATGTATGTATGTATGTATGTATGTATGTATGTATGTATGTATGTATGTATGTATGTATGTATGTATGTATGTATGTATGTATGTATGTATGTATGTATGTATGTATGTATGTATGTATGTATGTATGTATGTATGTATGTATGTATGTATGTATGTATGTATGTATAAATCAGTGTTTTGGGCTTTTTTTGTATCGAGATTCCACAGCATAAAATTAATACTATAATAAAGATTGTAATATCTTTTGTGCAGCTTATATTTTTATAGCTAATGATACCAATATTAGTGCTAAACGAATTTGCCATTAAATTTTTTTAGAGAAACTAATAAAAATTTATCCAAAAAATTTGAAATACAAATTAGAAGTTTGAAAAGTTTTCTTTGCAAAGAAAACTGTTTAAGAAGATTTTATTTAAATGTAAAAGGAGTTAAAACGTTGGAAACCATCATTATCTCATTATTGTATGATATAATTACGCATCATTTAAAAGCTTAACTATCTCAATTAATTTGTATGACAAGTAATTTTCTATACGCAGATTAAACCTCCGCCCCCCGGGTATGCTAATTATCAAAACAATTTTATCGATGATTATTATTCTTTTGTATGCAATTATAACTATGGAACATTTGTGATCATGAGTAATGGCTTTTAATCTATGTATTATCGATCAAAAAATCTTTCATGGTTTATTTATTTTTCAATGGCCCGTTGAATTTGCATTGAAATCAAGCTGAGAGTAAATGACCTGTTCATTAAACAAAATTTCGCTTCCATAACAACTGACCGTTTTATCTTAAAATTTATTTTTTTGATTTTCAGGAGCATACGCTTGATCTTTTCATTTTACTTTTTTTTTTTTGGCTCTTAGTTTGAAATCTTGAAACAAAAACTAAAAACTTGGTTTTAAAATATTTTCGTAGAAAATATCCCGTTGCAATTTTTCTTAAAAAATCTCTACGAAGGAGGTTTAATGGAGACAAAATCCAATTTACTTTTTATCATTAAAATTAAATATGTCGCAAAATAAAAACATGCACTTAAGTACTTAACATTAATGGCATTATTTCACGCGATTTAGACACAGTTTACACAAGCTGTTCGCAAACATTAACTTCGCAATACAAATGATATTTGATATGTCACAGTTCAAGAAGAATTACAAAACTTATATCGTCGGCATTTTTAATGAATTAATAACCTTGAAAATGACTGATATATCATCTGACACTTAATGCTCTGGTAATTGTTTTTCGAGTTTGTTGTTACATTTAAAATTCTTAAAGTGAAAGTTATTTTAGCGTTTTTGATTTTTTGTTTTGAAGATGATTACGTTCATTAGAATGAAGATAATGATAACGCTTTCAGAGTTCTGTAAGAAATAATTAAAAACTTTCATGTAAGTGTGAACGTATTTAAAGAATTGAAGGCTTTATTATACAGCGCACATTAGATTCTCAACTTTTGTGAATCGATAAAGTAATACATTAAAAATAACATCTGCCGAACCTCGCGGCTTGAGTTAGAATACATATTTAATTAAACATGGCTTTTCTTAATAGCGCCTAGTATTCCTAGATTTAATAGTATAATTAAAAACTTAAATGCATTGTTTGACGAAATAATCGCCACTCTCATCAAATTGAATAAGATCTGTAAAAATTTAATGAGTTTAAATCGAGGTTTTCACATGAAAAGTGGCTGGCGTTATTAGTTAAGCTAAATAGATATAAAGTTACGTAGATAAAGAGAAAATTACAGGCAGCGAATATTTTCATGAATAACGTATTTAATGTTATTTTGTTTATAAGTAGTTACGTAAATAACAAAGATGGAGAAAAAAGATGTCGCGAGCAATAAGAACGATGCGGATCACACGGTCGAAAAAATTGCTTATAAAATTATTCCTGTTCCTTACTATTACCCGGTTCCTGTAGATCCAGAATGGTACTATGAAAACCACGAGAGACTGTCGAGACAGAGTGAGCGATTATTTGGGTTCCCCGAACCACACTTAGAACACTTTCGACCGTCTTTTTCACGACCACGTGTTCGTGAAGAGTACTCATTACCTGAAGACCGATATGAAAGTCGAGAGCGTTATAGAAAATCGCCGTTATGCAGAGGAAATCATGTAAGTAATCGTGAGTATGAACGAGAATACGATAGAAGACCAATGGACGAAGAAGAAAAACAGATACCCGTTGTGAAGTCAAGTGAATCTTTTAAAGATGGCCGTGCTTCAAAAAAAGCCCAAAGAAGCAGCAACGGAGACATGGATGATATGGATGACTCGAGTGACGATTGCCTAAGTGAGAAAGCTGGAAACGAAAATGGTAAACACAAGCGAAAACATTTTCTGATGAGTTTTCCTTATGACCAAAAAGAAAACGAAAGCAAAACTTTAGAGATTGAAACACCGGTGGTTGATGATACACAGCAGTCCTCTCCACAAGAATTAAAACCAACAGTTGATGCTTCGAACATCGAAGAGCAAGATGAGGTAAAAAGTGAAACTAAAAAAAAATTCATTGAATCAGCGAAAGACTCCGATCGTTCACAAAAACCTAAGTATATTTATGATGGAGCCCATCAGCCTGTCATTCCAAGTAATGTACCTTATGTGGTTTTAAAATCAACTCATCCGCACGATTTAGTGAGAGATTCCCGTTATTCTATACGTGATATTGATAGTCCTCGTTATGAGCCACCGTACACCCATTATTCAAACAGTCGAGCCTCATTAGAAGACAGTAATGAAGATATGGATAAAGAAATGCGCTATCACTCGAATGGAAGACGCGCGCGCACTGTGTTCACTAGAAAGCAATTAATGACTTTAAATAACGTATTTGAAAAGCATCCTTTTGTATCCGGAGAAAAAATGAGTGAGTTAAGCGATCAACTCGGACTTGACCGAAAAATAGTTAAAATTTGGTTTCAGAACAAGCGACAGTATGCTAGAAAAAAGGGTTCTTTGGTGGAGCGTGAAGATGACTATTATTATAATTATAGCCATGTATTTACTTCGGGAACCCCAACTATGGCAGAAAAGTGGAAGAATGGAAACTGAATGTTTTCTTTATGAAAAGAAACAAAATATTTTAAGAGAAAAAGTAGTTGAAATATTATATTAGTTTTGTTAGCAATTTTAAGATTGCAACTTGTGCATGAGGCCGAAAGTTTCCAAATAATGCGATTCATCGCGACCCAATTTTTCCAATGCTCCTTATCAAACATTCAAGCTGCTTCAGAGCAGATGCCATCAAACGCGGCTTCTGTTCCAACTTGCTTTAATTAGACAGTCGGCTATTAGAAGTCATAAAAAATAAATGAAAATTCTGTGAACTCTTTAAAATGTTTTAAAAATTATTCTACATAGTTTAGTTACTTGTTTGCTCTTCTAAGAAGTTGTATGAAAATCTTTTTAAATTAAAGTTTGCTGCTTTTTTTGGTTTTTAAAATGACAATAAATATACTATCAAGAAGCTCAGTATGTATTCTTCACCATAGCAACCTCGTAGCTAGCACTAATGCCGCGAAGTTCGAACGATAAGCCCTAAGAGGGCTTTTTGATGCTGTATATTGATGAGTTTTTTAGTTGCTTGCTTTTATTGTACATATGAAGTTGAGATTAATATACAAAAAATGAACTTACTATGGTAAAAGAGATTTTTAACTTCCACTTTCACCTCGATTGAAGAATTTTTTTCGTTTTTGTTAATTTATGATTTATGTGATCTACGATGTAGTAAAAATAACTTATCAATAAGTTTGCTCAACCCGACTCAATGAAAAGCTATCAATACAAAGAATGAAGAGTTAGTTTCATGATTTCAAATTAGGATATTTTTTAAAAGTCAGTCTTCGATTTCATATTTTTTGAAAGAAATGTGCGGAAAACATTTTTAACATAAAAATTTATTTGATTTAATTGGTTTTTTTTTTTGACATGACAAGCATTTTCTTGCTCGTGTCAATAACACGTATTAAAAAAACAACTTGTGCAACAACTTCTTAAGGAAAACTTGCGCGCTTTCGCACAATGTAAACAGATTAAAAATACGTAGTTAGAGAGTAAAAGAAAAAATGCAAACACATTTACACCTGCTTTTTTTATAATGAGTTTTATGCAATTATTAGTTTCCAGTAATTAAACGGTTACGTGAGTCATACGATAAAATCTTATTTTGAAAAGTGCACCTGCGCGCGTTTATTTGAGAGAAAAATAATGATTTCAATAAAATAATGATTATGAGATTCAATAATAACATCATTTAATTCATATTGTTAAACAAAAAACATACTCCGATAAGTGTTCGAGTTGCGAATTTTATTCATCTAAAAGAAATTAATAATGAAATAACAAATGTCGAAGATCTCTCTTTAATTCTGATCAAAACCTCAAAAGTCCTAGTTTGTCGTTGGGGACTAAATTTATAATATTCCTGCAGAATTGGGACTAATTAATAAACATAATATCAATTAGCATCGATCTCAGGCGAAAAACGCCAAAAAAATTAAAAAAAAAACATTTTTACGAACAAATTTAACTTTCGTAAGTTTTTATAAATTATAAACAAGAAAATCATAAATATGAAAATTTGACGAAAGTCTTCAACATTGAACCGATGAAATTCATTTACAAGACTAACAACTGAAATTTGAAAATTTTAAAGTAATTTTTAAAATTTTGAACAACATTTTTTGCATAATTTTGCATAAATTACTAATCGAATGAACGTTCTAAGGTTTCTAAAGTAGATCTTACAGCGGCATCAGTTATATGTATACTCGTCCAAATATTTATTCCTTTCTCAGTTGTTTTTTTAAAGAGAGTTTTTAAACTTTGTAATTTTTTGTTGTAGTTTGTGTAATATTGATTGTTATGTTTATTTTTATTTTTGTTTGTTTAATATTCTTTTGTACTGTTAATTACTTGTTAAATTATTTGCTTAGCTTTTATATTGTGCTTAAATTTTTAATTTCAACTTCAGGCAGCCAAAAGTTTAACACACTGGTTTGCCGACTTTGAAACTTAAAACAAGATTTTATCATTGATGACGCATTTTTTTTATACCATATGGTATGGTATTTTGTTCAATGAAGAATATTTTTGGTCCATGAAACGAAGCGTGATTGGATGTAAAAAAGAAAGCCTGTTTTGACAAGTAACTCGTTTTGTTTGGAGAAAAATCGCCCTTTTCTCAAATCAGTATTTTTTAAATAAACAGAAAACATCCAATAAACTTTTGTTTTGCTCAAAAATTCCAAGAAAAAACTAACATATAAACAATAACCGCCCCTCGAATCCGGTATTTATCTTAGTGGAAAAGTGTGATCTACAGATATTGTAAATAGAAATCGATATTTAAGATTGTAAAAGCCATAGAGCTGAAATAATTTTCAGAGGAGAAAAATCTAAATATAGTGATAAAAACTGTAATAACAAAAGTAGCAACATTTATAAAACAACTTTACTAACTTTACAGCAAAAATTTAATTTTTCTAAAATGATCATGAAATGGATAATTATAAAGTGGATGATCATGAAGTGAATGATCATAAAAAAGTTGATCACTAACAAGATTAATGGCTAAATAGAAATCAAAAATATTGGATGGTTATTATTTACTCTTATTGACTTAACTTACTCACATTCAAACAATCCTTATTCTTTTAAAAACAAGATGTCAAATTAAAGTAACTCAACATTATTGGTTTTTGCTTCTGAAAAAGAGCGGCATCTTTCGTTTTTTATTTAACTTTTAAGTCAAGCTCCTTTTCTTTGATAATCACGATTAAAGTTTAATTTTTGTGAGATTTCGGAGTTGGCAGGGATTTAACAATGTGCACAAAAAACAGTTAACAAAAAAGTAGCATCAAACATTCAGCAAAAAGTAAATTAACATTTTGATCATTAATATTACAATACCCTACAATAATTGGGATAGTAAATAAACGACTGACGACCAACAGTAGAAGAAATAGCAATAATGAGCAATCGCCCTCACAACACTTAAATAATGGGCCCTATATCGTGGATTAAAAAACTTGCTCAAAAGAAATTTGTTATATTTTGTATATATTTATTTATATTCATTTATAATATATTTTGTTTATCAACTAGCCCGAGCGCTCAACCGTGTTGGTGTTAAACTCGTAAAGATATTTGTTTATTATCTGAGTTGAAACAAATAAAACGTGTTGCTGTTTATTATTTATTTATTATAATTTCAATTGCAGGAAATATCTTATTTTAGTAAATTAGATTTTAGGTCACACTTGTGTGAGGTTAACAGAAGATGTTTCCGACATTCCGAAAATTAAAGAGATTTTGACAAATTTCAAGGCCTTTTAAATTGGTTTTCTTTTCCGAAATTTAATTTTTTTACATATTAGTTATGTTATTATATTAACTCGCTTTTTCCAACTTTCTAATGATTTCTTCTTCACAAATTACTGCTGACATCAGGTTAAAAACTTTTCGGAATAAAGGCCTCAGACATCGGTATACCTACGTTCGTCTGTAAAAGTCTTATCGTTATCGCTATTGTCGTCTATAATATTCTTATCGTTATCGCTATCGTTCGTGTGTAACATTCTTATCGTTATCGCTTTCGTTCGTCTGTAATATTCTTATCGGTATAGCAATCGTTCATCTGTAATACTCTTTAAAATTTTAAGCACTAACAACATCCAATGTTTTGCCTCATGGTTTCTTTTTTTTTTTTGATACCAGCTAAAATGAAATGAGTGTTGTCTGATAAAAGTCACAAAACTTCATAGTTGAAAGGAGATATGACGTAATTTCCTTTTTAACTTCAGCTCAATCTTTTTAAGTACTCATCAACAAAAGCATCACTTCAGAATTGATTAAATCATATTCGGAATGTAGAGGCAGACTCATTTACGTAATACATTCGGACCATCTTGACCTACACATACCAACAAGAATATAACTGAAGGGTGTTTATATTTTCTGCAATAATTTTATTTGCTATCATTCTAACTGTTTTCCCGGTTCAAACATGTGCTGGAATATATCTTTAAAATTTATAACACACTGAAATATCAATTAATTAATTTGCATTTAATGACATGTAAAAACTCCATTGAAAAGCATAATTTATTACAAGATTTCTCTGATTTTATGTCGGGTATCGTAACTTTACCTTAAGTATTTTTTTGATGTTGATTCCGAACGACTCATCAAAAGAAAGATTGTAATGATCTATGTTTACTCCAGTAATGCTCTCATCTCGATAAATTGAAGGATTACTGCTCATTCATTTAACTTATTATTATTCGTTTATTTATTGTGTAATTGTACGGGAAGACTTTTCAGTTAAAAATAAACAATGGCCGTCTTGACAAGTAAAATTTAAAAATGCAAGTTTTGTAAAACAAACAATTTTAAAAATGTCAAAACAAATTTTTTAAAAAAACTTTAAATTTTTTTTTTTTCTTTTATTTCGCGTTCGGGAGTATTCTTTTTAACTTTTCTGCCAAAAAAAAAAAGCAGGACTAAAAGCAGGACAACCTCATTAAAACATTTCGCGTCCGAAAATATTTATTCTTTTAATTTGATTGCAGATTCAAAATAGTCCTGCAGTAATAATGATTTGTTGCGAGCTTTGTTGTTGGTGGAAATTCATATACAACTAAAACTGAAAAGTTTTTTGTTGCGGATGTAATGAAAATCTGATTGCAGCTCTTTTAATAATAGCTGAATTAAAACTTTCTGCCGATTTATATAAAGGTGGTGCGCTTCTAGAAGGATAAAAAGATTCATAATATATAAGCTGTTCAGTTTTTCAAAAGCGTGTTGCGTCATGGATCAGAAAAATTCTTGGTTTATCTTAATAGACATTTCTCTAATTCGATTGCGCAACTAATTTCTCAGCTTGAAAAAGAGGCCAGTAAGGACAAAAATGTAAACAGATAAAAACTCTTTCTCGAAATTATAAAATTAAAAACATAATTTCGCTCCAAAAGATGTCTCATTCCAACCCAAGCATTTTCAGACCAAACGAAGTGAAAAAAGGTGGAAGAAGGATGTATTGCTGTATTCCACTGTGCGGAAGTTCGTTTTATAATAACAATATGGAAAAGACTAACATTGCTCTATTTTCTTTCCCAATTAAGAAAAAAAAACTTGATGTTTACAGAGCTTGGTGTAGCGAAATATTTAAATATAAACGTAAAGGAGTTGCTGATAAATTTGAAATAATGAAACACACGACAGTGTGTGAATTTTACTATAGGCATGAGGAAATAAAAGTTAGTTCAGGATGCGGTAAAAAAAACTTTAAAATCAGGGAATGACGTTCCTAGCATTTTTTCATTCAAGACATCACAAGATAAGTTACTTAGAAAATCTCAATGCAAAAAGTTAAAATATCCAGAGTTTACAACTAATATTGATACTGAAACTCATACAATAATCGATTCTACCAAAAACTTAGATTGTGAAAATTGTAAACTTTTATCATCCGAAAAAACAATCATAGAAAAAAAAAATAAAAGTATGTCATGAAAGTTACAGAAGCTTGAAGAATATAAAACTTTAAAAATAATAAACGACCAGCTAAAAAATAATATTTTTAGCTACCAAAATTTTGAAAAAGAAAAAATAGTTTGCCGCTATTTGTTTACATTTTTGTCCTTACTGACCTCTTTTTCAAGCTGAGAAAATAGTTGCGCAATCGAATTAGAGAAATGTCTATTCTAAAAAAAGTTTGAAATATAATAATTTATATTTTGCACACATATTTGTCTTCCTCCGATTGTAAAAAAGTCTGATTAAAGATATCCTATCTGACGATTAATTTTTGTAAAGTTCATCTGTCAAATCAGGATATGTAATTGAATATTTAACAAAATGTAATATTACTATATTTAGAAATAGTTGTGTCATCACTGTTGATAATCTCTGTAATATTTATGGATCTAAAAGTAAACTGTACAAGTTTTTTTTTGGATGCAAAGTAAGCAATAACATTTTGAAGATTTTAGCCTAAAGAATGATTTTCAAAAACGTGGTTGAGTTTGTTTCTCTCTTCTACTTGGTTATTAGAACTTCTTCGTTGTCAGGAGCACCTTACCAGGTCCTTATGGTTTAGCCGGAGGTTGTCAAAGACCAAAACACATTAAAACTCCTGATGCAGGTTGAATACTATTTGAAATGAGACAATGATTTCCATTGAAAGCTCACCCTTTTTGAATGAAACCTTGATTTCACTAGTTCTTGTCTTCTCAAATATTTGTGCTGAAGAATAAGAGGATATTGTCAAGACTTTAAAAGGAAGGAACATGTCATTAAAAGTAAACAGCATTTTGTCTATCCATTAATAACGAATATTAACGAATAATAACGAATAGTAACGAATAAAGTGCACTTTTATATTTAGGCACACAAAGTAACAAAATTCCAGGAAAAAACTGGCGGTATCTCACAAGCGTTTTATTATTTTATTTCAACCCTTCAATTGCGCTGAATTGCTATTCGATGAAAACCGTTAAACTTATTTTCAAAAATAAAAAAAATTGTATGAAAATAAAAACTTGTCACGCCATAAACTTTTGCTGCTTTAAACTCATTAAAATTTCTTTTTTAATCAACTTCACAAAATTCGGTTTTTTTAAAAAGAATTATAATGGAATTTGTACTTTGTTTGTTACTATTCGTTATTAACGGAAAAACCAAGCGCCGATCCTCAAGCCAAAAGTGCTTCAACTCTACTAGGGTAGCTCATGAAAATAGTAACTTCGTCATCAGGAAAATTTTTTTGTAATGTTAAAGATTTTATTTTCAGAATTATAATAAATTATAATAAGTTATAATTTTTTATGACTTCCCACTTTTCTAATCAACACGAAGTTAAATGAATTGTAAATCGCTTTTTATTCAATTATTCAGTCATTATAAGCATGCAGAGAATAACCCAGCTAATTATGTGAAAAGCTAAGGTACCTCCTGAAGGCTCAAAAAAAAGGTGCTTTTGTATTTTACTATAAGGGGGACTTTAAATAATATTCCATCAGAATTTTTTTTAGCTCTAAAAGAGTTATGGCTAAAGATATAAGAACAAAAGTTGGTGAAGCGAAGTCACAAAAAAGAATTTCAAACGAAATTCTCAAACCGAACTTTTTCTTTCTTTCGTAGGAGAAGAAAAACGAGATTTAAACTCTTCGTAAGTTTTGAGATTCAAGAGTATGAAGTCCAACTTGGGGTTTATTAATTTGTATTTTAGTAGGAAATATATATACTACAAAGAATCTTTTTATGAATATATAACTAAAATTTGCCATCTTTTAGGTAAAAGCGACAAAAAAAAAAAAAAAAAAAAAAAAAAAGAACGCCAATAAACTTGCTTTATTTTGAACAAATTTCTCCGCCAAGCAGTCACAAAATTTTCAGTATGGAACTGGGAACAATTGCGCTGATCAAAACCCCAGTAGATTTAATTTTGCTTTTTATTCTTGCAACAGGAATGCTGTGAAACTTTGAAAAAAAAAAAAAAAGTAATTAACATTCTGGAACGTAAATGCGACAATATAAAAATTTACACATTTGTTGTGTTATTTGACCTCAATCAGAAGCTTGATTGCCAACCCGTAAACCAAATATTTCACGGAGAAAAGTCACCAAAATATTTTTAGTTGTTGCTATAAAACGAAAGAAAAATCGTTGCTAAGAAAATTTGAATTGTGTGGAAATACGTAAATAATTTTTCAAAGCACTGTTGTGGCAAGTGCAGCTAAAGAGATTTTATGTTTTACTTCCCAATTGAATAGTTAAAAGCCATTATGTCCAATGTTGTATGTAAAATAAATTGAACAGTAGCGCAATGCTTTTTATATTTCGTTATTATAGACGACTTTTATATACATACAAGAAAGTCTTAAATACCAGATAAACATCATACCGACCTTTTTTTTTTTTTCTTTTTTTTTTTTCCATCTAAAACAACTTTTTTCTTTAAATACAGAACTTTTTTGATTTTGTAAAATATTGTTGAAACTTTTTCTTCTCAAAGTAACACGTTTTTTCTTGGTACTAATTTAAAAATTGCCTCCAAAAATGAATTTTCTGACTTTTATCAATGAAAATCACTAATTTTCAACGAGATTTAAGTAAGATGATGCCTTGAAAAAATAAAATTACATTCCCAATTTCCGAATAGCTTAAAATTAACTCCTTAGAATCCATGGAAAGTTTAAATTTCTAGTGGTCTTCACAATCCCCAGGATGATCTCTATAAAAAATTTATTATGCTCTTTCAAGAGGCAATAGAATAACTGAATTAAGGTAACATATGATCCGAAATAAAGATTTTGAAATGAGTTCTTAATGATTAAGACAAAAAAAAAACGAACAATTTGAATATCAGGAAAATATTTAATCTTAACACTTGCTATGACAAAAATTAATAAAATTTGATAAACTCAGTTAATCATAATTATTGTAAGGAAAGAAATATTTAAAATCGTTTTTGGTAATAGTGACAAAAAATAATAGAAAATCAATCTGAAAACTAAAAACAAAATGAATTCATTAGGTAATTGATGTTATTTTTTCCAAAAAAATAAAAGTGAAAAGAAAATCGCGACCCTTCTGTTGCAAATTGATTAAGAATATCAAGAATGTTCGATTTTAAGGCAACCGTTATAGCTTTCTTTTCTTATTTGGGTAGGAATGCTAGACAGAAAGTTGGAGTGCCTTAAAAATTCAAATCTAATTCTAGTGTACGAATGTCAAATTTTTATTCATTTAAAAACGCTGATTTAAATTTCAATTTCACACTATGGGGTCAGTATTTGCTTCAGATTGACAGCTTTGCATACTTCAGAAGTTTAATACAGAATTTGTAACATACTGAAAGTAAAAGAAATTCGTTGTTTAACTTGTATTTTAGTTAGAAAAATAAAAAAACTTTATTACATGCGTTGCTTGGAAAAGAAAAAGTGGGAAAGTTTGGTGTTAAATTAATCTATCATGCTTAAAAAAACCAAATCGCATAATCAGGCGGAACTTTCTTGCCGTAAGTGAGCTCATGTTTACTTTTAAAGATGTTGTATTAATATCCATGCGTTAAATATTTTTAAAAATTATTAAGACTGTTAAGGTTTACTCTATGTGTAATTTTATTATATCTATATATAATTTAAATCGTTGTTGGTTTAGAGATGTGTATATATATATATATATATATATATATATATATATATATATATATATATATATATAAAAATTTCTTATGAATTTTCAATTTACAAAGAGAAATTGTATTTTCTGGTGTTTTAAAGCCACTCATAACTTGTATTTCAAGTTAATCCAGTATTACTTTATTTACACTTGTTAGAATTAATGATATATGTATATATATTGATGGTAATGTTGTTAGAATGGATGATAATGATTCAACACAACTTTTAAGTTTTAATGAAGAAATTTCAGAGAATTCTCAAAGTAAAAGAATTAAGGTAAAAAATATTCCCCACAGTTAAATCATGGTGTTTAAGTTAAACCAAAATTACCACCAAAATTTTGATAGTTTATAATATTTAATATTTCAGATTATTTTCATATGATTTTATATGTTGATTTTGTGTGTTGATTCTTACTTTTAAAAATTTATTATTTTGTACATCTCTTTTTTTTTTTTTCTTTTTTTTTTTTTTTTTTGAGACTTATATTGGCTATTTTTTATGGAAAAAAAAAATCCTTATTTCATGTTTATACTCAACAAATGGTCAATAATCATGAGCTGCTCCTAAAATAACCTTTAAAGTTTTTTTCTTAAAATCCAGTTTTAGCATAGAATATAGTTATTGGGTGAGAGTATATTTCTTAGAAAAGTAATATTTTTATACCCACTTTTAGTACCTAAGCTTTTTGCTTATAAGTAGCTCATGAACAGTACTGCAGACTAAGTTACCAAGGACACTCTACAGAGTTCATCAAGATTAGTTTTTTTTTGTAGTCAAACTGTTCTAAACAGTTACTTTGTAATTCTATAGAAGAAATGAGAATTTTTAGAGTAGACCAGATCCCTAAAATTAAAGAGTTCAGCTCAACATTGTTCAAACAATTCAAAGCCTTCAAACATTACTTGTGAGATGCTTTAATTGTGCTTTAATTGAGCTCAATCAAGCTTTAAGCTCAATTGTGCTTTAATTGAGCTCAATCAAGCTTTAAGCTCAATTAAAGCACAATTAAAGCATCTCACATATCTTAATTAGGGCTGCCAATTCAAACTTTTTTTTAGAAGTTCAAACTTGAACGTGTTCGAACTACTTGGGAAAAAAGTTTGAACATCTTCGAACTTTTTTTAATGTACTAAAAGATGCAAAATAAAAGAGTACAAGTTAAAAACTAAACCATTTATTAATCTAATAATAAAACTGTTTATTTATAAAAACAAAAATATTTATTATTGAGACCCGCTTCTCATTTTCACTACATTTAACTTAAAAAAATGTCTATTTTAGAATAAACAACATCACTCAGTATTTTTAAGTGTTTGTTTAAATGCATCTAATGTATCATCACTTAATGAGCTCCTTATTTTTGTTGCAAATAAGCCTAGGCTAGAGAAAGCCCTTTCAGCCTCCACAGATGTCGGAGGAATAGTTTTAAGAGCATTAAAAAGTATTTCTAAATTTTTGGGTCTTGATTTGCTGCTTTAAAAAGAGGCATTTCTTTTTTAATGAGGTTAGATCCAAGTTCACCTTTGTGTACTGTCATTTGAAAATCAGATGTTTTAATGAAACATTTAAGTTCTTGAGCTAAAGTCAATTTAATGTTAGTATTTTTCTTATCATCAGTTATATCACTGTTATTGACTTCTCCATCAGCATCAGAGTCTTCCTCACTAGACTGGAATAATCTTTGAATAAGATAAGTTGCAATATTTGCTATTGAGTTTCTTTTTATTTTATTCCCAAACTGATCATCTTGATTCAAAACATCTGGGTTGGATAAATATTTCATTGGATGTATTAATTTTATGTTTCTCCTTTCAACAATTCTTTTTTCAAATTGCTGTTTTACAAGTTGACTAATTGGCGTGTTGGTTTCATTTTTTTTTTCAAATTTTTTTCAATTTTTTCTGGATAAATTGAATTATAATTTCAGAAGACAATAAATCAGCATCACGTTTGGAAAATGCTTCAGTAGCTAGTTTGAGCGGCTTTAGGGCAACACAAAAGTTATTAACTTTATCTAGTTCATTCTTAGAAAGAGGAAAATCAGTGTTTTTGCTAATTAAAGCTATTTTTATTTCGTTTTGGACTTCCAAAAACCAGTCTAACATACCAATTGTGCTGCTCCATCTTGTCCTGGAGTCACAAATCAAAGCTTTTTCTTTTCCAAATGCTTTAATAATATTTGGCTGAAGATCATCATCATTTTTTACAGGTCATCTATGAAACATTTGTACTAATTTTCGAATTTTGGCCACTGGCTTTTGAAATTCAGTTTTCAATGAGGGTACCAAATTTTCAGTAGATATTTGAATTGTTTCAACATAATCAATCGAGTTTTCATCTTCTCCCTCACTATCACCATCATAATCTTCATTAAGATCTTAAATTGAATCATTAACTTTAATAGTATCACCAACTTCAATGGTTTCATTAACTTCATTGTTATTACCAACTTCAATGGTATCAACAGGTTCATTGTCAAAATTATTGTTTGGTAGTGCAGCACTTTTTTTTTTAAAAAGCACATCAATTATGCATAAATGGGTAGCATGATTGTACATTTGATATTCTGGTTAAGTGTCATAGACAATTTTTTTCATCAAACTGGCTCCATCTGTAACAAAGGCAACAATATCTTTTTCTAAGCTTAAATTAAATGAATTAAGTTTTTTATTAATTAGTTCAATAGCTTTTGATGCTGACATTGTGCCATGTGCCCTTAACATTACAAGAGATTGAAATCCTCCATTATACTGAATATTCAAATTCATGAATTTCCTGTTTTTAACTGATGTGTACTCGTCAAATGTTAGGCTAAATTTTCCATTAGTTAAAATGACTTTTTGTAACGAAGCAATTAGTTTTTTTTTGATTATTTCAAAGTATTTCATCACTAAAATCACGAACAGTTTTATTGAAATGACCTTTAAGGCATTTCTTTTGAAAGTTCAAACTTTTAAGCAAAAAAAGTTTGAACCTGAATGTTGAAATTTTGGCGTAAAGTTCGAATGTTTGAACTTGAACATGTTCGAGCTAGCAGCCCTACAAGTAATGTTTGCAGACTATTTTGACAATACTACCTTTACAAGTTTTCTTGACAAATGTCTTTGATGTTTGCATTTATTTTATTTATAAAAAATACCCTAAAAAATAAAAGTTTCACATTTGAGCCTGAAAGCTACAATTAGCATTCATTCAGAGATTTCTTCAAGAGCAAAAATGAATTTTATTGACCCTAAGACTATTTAGAAACTGTTTCTTTGAAAGTTTGTTTATTTGGATCATGTTTTTCAAACTATAGTTTTGCACCTAATTACATTTTGTTTTATTAAGTACTTATTTTAGTTGGTTTTTAGTGGAGTAAGAAAGCAAATTAAGCTTGTAGATAAATTTCTAAGACAGTTTTTAAAAGTTAGTTTTTAGAGTTTTAAAAGACTTTTCATATAAAGTTGCTATACAAGTAATTTTGTTTTAACTTGGCTTTACATAAAAGTTTATTATGGTTAAAATATGTTGTAATATATATTATGGTTTAATTGAAAAGCTTTGAATAATAGTTTACTAACAAAAATTTATATTTTGCAATTTTTGTCCTTAATGTTCACTATCTCAAAAAATTGCTTTTAAAATATTTCTAAAAACTAATAAAACTTAACTAAATTCTCCTCATAATATTTTTTTTTTATATCTAATAATTTTGGATAAAAGAGGATTTATTGTCATTGTTGAAAAAAAAGATGATTAGGGATAAATTTAAAATTTTCAATATGAACTAACTGCTAGTATTTTCTAATTTTTATAGAAATAAATGATATTAATATATTATATTATATAATAATAATAATAATAATAATAAGAAGAAGAAGGAGAAGAAGAAGAAGAATGATAATAATAATGATAATAATAATAATAATAATAATAATAATAATAATAATAATAATAATAATAATAATAATAATAATAATAATAATAATAATAATAATAATAATAATAATAATAATAATAATAATAATAATAATAATAATAATAATAATAATAATAATAATAATAATAATAATAATAATAATAATAATAATAATAATAATAATAATAATAATAATAATAATAATAATAATAATAATAGTAATAGTAATAGTAATAATAGTAATAGTAATAGTAATAGTAATAGTAATAACAACAATAATAATAACAATAACAATAACAATAATAATAGTAATAATAATAATAATTTATATAGGAATAACTTATATAGCCATCATCCATCAAACTTCAATGAGATGGTAAAATTCTAAAAAGGATTTTTTTATTTATTTAAAGTTGTTTATAGTATATAATGATTAGGATTTCAATTGATAAATGGTTTTTGATACATGGTTTTTTTTCCTTATGGTAGATTGGACAACTAGAAATTCTTTCAGAAAAGAAAGAAATCTTGGAATCAACATTTCCCCTGTATGAAGGTATTTTTGTGAAATAACAAATTTTATGCATATTTTTTTACTTTTTATTTTCTTAAAAATATTTTTCCTGTAATGTTTTATTTTAGTAAACAATATAGCAATAGGGAGCAATAATGTCATATCCTAAAAATGAAGTCTTCAGATTTATTCACACTTATCTCATCCTAAATGTCACTCTGAGTGTTATGTATCAATTTTTCAACTTTTCATAAATTCTACTCTTTAGCTCTTTCTAACTCTTTTCTACTCTACACTGAAAGTTATCACTCATTCAAATATGATAGCTATTTAATGATTTCAAGTCCTTCAAAAAAAAAAAAAAAAGGGGGGGGGGGGGGAAATCCATACTTTTTCAAAAGAAGCTAAGTCAAATTGAGTTACTGAATCAAAAGTCCCTAGCAAATCACAAGGATGGTATCTTTCTTAATAAGCCTATGGAAATTTCTTTTGTAATAGCACACTAGTCAATACAAAATGGCTGACATCAAACTTTCACAGCTGTAGGAGTAAATGCTAATAAGCAACCTTTTAAAGGTACAGCAAGAAAAAAAAAAAAGAAGAAAAAAAAAAAGCAAAGTTATTTGTTTAAGTTAGCAATATTGTCAATTTGAAATAATTCAGCTTTTTTAAAAAAATGTGTTTTTTAGCCCCACAGTTGTGTGCTCATCTTCCCCTTCAAGCAACACAATGAATAACTGGTCTAAGTAAAGGGTTTGAGCTATTATTTGCTTAAAACTAGATATTTATTTAGGTTTACAACTATGTCATTTAAAATATATGTTAAAACATCATTATTGCATGTATCTCAGGCAGAGATACATTTTAAAAAGTCTTTTACAGCATTTAGAGTTTTCTAGATTTATTTCTGCTATAAAGACAGAGAGAGCCTTTATAGCAGAAATAAATCTAGAAAACTATATTTGCCATCTGAGTTTAAAAACATAGAAAGTTTTTGAAAAATGTATGCTAAAAATACCCTAATCTACTAGTGGCCTATGAATATTTCAGAAAGATTTTTAAATTAAACTTCCATTTAGGATTTTGATCCTCCAATACTGATGCTTGTTCTTTTTGTAAAAGAGTCAGAAACCAAACAAAAGATGTATAAAAAAACACAGAAAGAAAAGTTTGATGACTGATTTAATCATTCACAAAAAAAGAGACAATTCATTTTATGACCTAGTGAAGGAACAGAGAGAAGGTTTAAAAGCCATATGCTTTAATCATCAGCAAAATAAAGTCCTGCCTAAGGTTCCAGGCATATTACAGTCAACAATTACATTTATAATGTTTGTATTGTGGGAAAACAACAGAAGTGGATCTCTAAAGAAAGACAATGCTCATATCTATAAATGGAATGACTATGGATTCAAAAAGAATAGCTCATCTTGATCCAGTGCTGTTTTCACAAGCGCTGCAATAGAAACAGGTGCTTGGTGTCTGATGCTTGTGGTGGACAAAACAAGAACAGTACCTTAATTAAGTGGCAAGTTACTGGCTAATAACACATGCACCAAATTCAGTCAAACAAATTAATTTTCTCTTTCCAGTTTGAAGGTATACATTTCTGCTATGTAACCGAGTCTTTGGAATGCTTAAAAAAAGGCAAGGAAAATGGAAAGAATCTACTCCCCAAAAGAGTGTTATAATGTTTTTAGTTCATAAGGAACTGTAAAAATCATCTCTTTGACTAGAATGTGATGAATTTCAAGTCAGTCACTGACAAAATTTTTAAAAAACCACTTAACCCATAAAGATACAGAATAACAAATGTTTTTTTTTTCATCACAAGAGGACCAGTTGATAATGTCAAGGTTCAAACTGAACCAAATATTAGTTGTATCAAGAACATTCCTCAAATTTTAACTAAAAAAGGTTATAACTGCTTGTTATTTCCTGCTCAAGTGGAGAAAGGAGTCCCAGTAGCAGGTGCTAAAAAAAAGTAATACTAAAAACTTGATTCTGGAACTGTGAACAAGAGATTTGATTCCGCTTTCTGTACAATGTCGTGAATGATTCTCACATGGTTGTAGTGGAACAACCAGAACATGAGGAAGATGCATATAGCCATATTTAACTTACATATTGCATCTGTTGAACTTGTTTTGTTGTACATTTCCTTCATACAAATGCAATAGTATTGATTTTTATTTTTGATATTTAATATTCTAAAGCATTTTTAATCCAATTTAAGCACTGCATAAACGTTATTACAAATCAATACTTTAAAAAACAAATAGGTTTTAATGATTTTATTTTTACATAAATAAGTCAATAAAAGTTGAAGATAAAGAATTTCAAGTAATGTAACAGAATAAGTAACACTGTAATGGTAATAAAGTAATAATGCATATTACTTTGCTGAAAAAAGAACTATTTTTTTTAGCATAACTATGCATTATTACATTCCACCAAGAACTTTCAAAACAGTCCACTATACTTTTTAAAAACTAGCTAAGTTCAAAGTTTATACATGTTTACTTCAAAATGATTTAAAAATTTATTGTTTTCTGCATATGTATTATAATTAGTCCAACTATATGGTTTAAATTTGACAAGCACAAAAAAAAATTGGTAAATGTTGTCGACATAGAAACAGCCTCAATTTCTCAAAATCAGTTTAGTTGGATTTGGCAATTTTTGCAAGTGGGCTCCTCATATGTAAAAGCTATAATTTTGAATTTCACTGCAATAAAGATTTTTTTGTCAAACAAAAGTTAAGCTTAAATCTTTAAAGTTTAGGAAAGTGAAATAGAATAAATGGTCTTGCTGCATCCCCCCTGCAGCATCCCCCCTGACTATTTTTAAACCCTCACCCTGACTTCATTAAATTAATACTTTACCCACAGAAGCTAATTTCTCCACAGGACCTAAGGATTTTTTTAAAGGATTTTTCCCTTAAAATTTAACTATCCTCTGACAAATTCTTTTTATTTTTGCTACATTCTTTATATATTTAACAATAACTGTTTTTAATCTTTCCCATTTTTACATAGGAACTGGCTTTTTTTTTTCCATAGAGTTATAATTTTTATAGTGCATTACTCAATATCTGTTCAACAATATTGTTGAAGCATTAACTAAAATCTTTAATTTTGGGTTTACTATAAAAAACAGAAAAGTTTTAATCAGCTATATTCAGAAACCTAATAAACAAAAAACTACAACAAGGCGTATTATAGAAACAATATCAAATACAATGTCTTTACAAACAAATTTCTTTATGAAAGATTTGCGAAAACCTAACTAAGTCTTGTGAAGAAAAATGCCTGTATTGAGAGATGGGTATACACTAGAGATGGGTATACACTGATGATTATAGCAAGTTATCATTTAAGTAAAATATTAACCATTAAAGATATTATTTAATTTTTAAATAATATAGAGATATTTTAACAATGTCAAGATTTTTGACTTAGTTATTAGAGAGTTCTCTCTTCAAGCTATCCTTTCTTCTATCAATTCATTTATCAATTGATAAACATTCTGTATATTACCCATTTAAACAGAGTATTTCATCATCTATTCTGCAAATAACTATGTTTATATTTTGACAGGTAAAGATTTATCATAGCTGACTTTTTTTAGTTGTCTAAAGCTTAGTTTCCTATAGTTGTAGGAATGTCATACAACAGTTGCACAACAACTTTGTTTTATAATGGATAAGCATGGAATTCTCGAAACTATTTTTGTTTCGATACGTTACGAAACGAGACTCGTAACGGAACTCTTCTCGAAATGTTTTTGAGTTACGAGAGTAAAGTTTTTAAACTTTCGAGAAATTTATTTCGATCGGGTCCCGGTTGTTACGAGAATCATTACGAGAACGGTTTCGAGTTTCTCGTAATGATTCTCGTAACAACCGAAACTCATTTTTCCCAAATTTTCATTTTCTCATTACGAGAATTATTTGTGTTTCGGGATATTTCGGGATATTTCGAGTTATTTCGAGTTCCAGAAATGATTTGCAAAAAATTTGATTAACCAGTCAATCAGTTGAAGTACGCATTTTTAGGACATTTGACGAGCGCGACAGCTGAATTTTGTTTTCTTTTTTTAAAAAACACAATTAAAGGTTGAAAATATCAATTTAAAGTCTTTTATTATATTACTTATCAAGACTAGGGTTAGGACTATTGTAATTGTAATTGTAAAAATTAAATACAATTACACATTACAATACAATAAAATTGTATCGTAATATTACAGAAGATTAATTCTTCTGCGGCTGAAAATTCAGCCACTTATAGACTAAAAATTGCTTCTGCGGCTGAAAATTAACGCATGCGCAAGTATTCATATTAATTTACTTCATTTTCTTAACTTAAATATCATTGTGAGATATCTTTTAGGAATTTGAAGAGAATTTGAAGATAATTTAAAAAATACAATGAGCGACCTATCGATTGGAAAATCTTTTGAGAATTTAGTTTTTTTTTGATGTTATCATTTATTTGTCATCTCGATGTAACTTTGCGCATGCGTTAATTTTCAGCCGCAGAAGCAATTTTTAGTCTATAAGTGGCTGAATTTTCAGCCGCAGAAGACTCAAGCATTACAGAAACAATAACAAAATTTTACTTTAGTAATGTATTGTTGTGATGAAAAACAATTACAATAAGTATTGTATTGTTTTTCTTCTAACAATACAATAAAATTCGAGAACTATTGTATTGTTTTAATGAAATAAAATTACAATAACTATTGTAGTGTATTACTTTACATTAAAGTAGAAAAGCTAACGTATTTTAACGTATTTATATTCATCTCTTAACGTATTTATATTCATCAGTTTTTTGTTAATTTTTTAAAAAGTAAATGTACTATGTATAATTTAAATAATGTATTTTTTTAAAATTTTATTAGACTGTTTCAATGGTCGAGCGGTCTGAGGCATATGTCCCGTTATTAGAAAGTCGTGAGTTCGATCCCGAACAATCTATGACGTTTCGCGATTTGACTATTTCTTTAACTTCATCACTTCTTCAAACTACGTCACATTGCAAAAGCAAACCATCCTCAAAGCAAATTATGACCATTGAAAATTTTTTATTAATATTTTTTTCATTTTCTCGATATGTATCGAAATTCAGCTGTTGCGCTCGTCAAATGTCCTAAAAATGCGTCCTTCAACTGATTAACTGGTTAATCAAATTTTTTGCAAATCATTTTGGGAACTCGAAATAACTCGAAATATCCCGAAATATCCCGAAACACAAATAATTCTCGTAATGAGAAAATGAAAATTTGGGAAAAATGAGTTTCGGTTGTTACGAGAATCATTACGAGAAACTCGAAACCGTTCTCGTAATGATTCTCGTAACAACCGGGAATTTCCCGTAACGTAACCGAAATGTTACGAGAAATTAGTTGATTTTTCGAAATCGCTCTCGTAACTGATCGAAACCTCTCGTATCGTAACGTAACAATTTTCTCGATTGATTTTTCCCGAAACGTTTCGAGAATCCCTAGCTTAATAATGGAAACATTTTCTAGTGCAAGTTGCACAACTTAACGTTGGTTGTACAACAAATTTTATGTTGTACAACTGCGGTTGTGAGTTATGAAAAAAATCTATTTCTGCAACAGTATTTTGTTTTTTGTGCAAAACACGCAGCTTATTTTGTACAGCAAAAAAGTTTACAAAATATCGCCATTGCAATGGTGATATTTTGTGAACTTTAATGTTTACAAATAATAAACCTCACAATGCATTTTGAGGAATTATTTTAACCTTCCCTGAGACAATAATGAGTCATTGTTTTCTTTATGAACTTGACAATATTTTTACCATCTGGCTGCGAATCATACAATTTACAAACTCCACTTCCCTTTTACACAGTAGTACAACCACCTCATTTTAACACATTGAATAGATTAAGACCATACATGCATTAACAACTTAACAACTAGATAGATTAACACTTGCACACATTAGCACCTACGTACATTAACACCTATACACACACTAATTGCATCTTGAAGATGTTATTCACAACACCATAATTTACAAAGCATGGCAATGGCTCCATCTTGTGTGTTAGAAAAAATGTCTAATGCAGGTTTTATGAATGAAGTTCAAAAGTTTCCAATTTTGTATGACAAGTTTGATAAGGAATTTAAAGACAAATGGAAAAAGAAAAATGCATGGGAAGAAATTAGTCGTCTGTCAAACTTATCTGCTAATCAAGCGGAAGAAAAATGTAAAAGCATTTGAAGTAGTTATGGATGGTGGCTGAAATCAAAAAGAAATATCCCATCAGGTTCTGGAAGGAATTCAGTTCCACCTCAGTTTCTTTAATCGATTGGCTAAATACTTTTATAGAACATCGTGAAACAACATCGAATATTTGTTCAACCTCTAATTCCAGATTAGAAACAACAAATTTGGAGTAAAACGTTGAGGTGGCTTGTGAGCAAGTTGAAAATATTCATCATCAATTGAACAAGGAACTAGATAATCATTTATCTGAAGATGTGACTGAAAAAAACCATTATGTAAATTCTTGTGTGCAAGTAGAGTCAAGTGAATTGACAATTCATACTAATAACAAAACTAAAAGAAAAAGAAAAAAATTAGATTCTAATGATTTACTTGACAAAACTTTAGTGAAAACATTAGAAATGACTAACTCCAATATTGAAAATCCGACTGAAGATGAGAAGGATGAAGATTATTTATTTATGAAATCATTAATTCCACAGCTAAAGCAGTTAAACAACTATTCCAAAGACTCGGCTAAAGTTCAAATACAAGCACTTCTTCTCAAATTAGAGTTTTTAGATAAAGATGAAACAATCTAGCCTCTCTGTTTAACCTATTAATGTGAATAAAAAATATAAATATTACATTCTAGCTTATTATTTTCTTAAACCAGCTGATGTGAAAAACTACACATTTTGTAAAATCCATTGTAGTTGTAAAAAGAAGAACCTGATTTTGCAGGAGCCTCAATTCGTACATGTTTTACATCAATTGCTCCTATGCATTGAAAGTTCCAATTCTGATTAAACTCTTTAATGATCTTTTGCCATTCTTTTATGTCATTTGGGGCTCTTAGAAATATTTTTTTGAGAACTTCCCATATAGCATTACAAGTTTCTTCGATTATATTACAAACTGTAGCTCTACCAACTCAAAAATTAAAGGACTGAGTTTGTTGTGATTCTCCTGTAGCCAGGTATCGAATTGTAATAATTAATCTTTGCGATAGACATGGAGACTCTACTGGGACAATACTTTTTCGTTAATGAAGATCCGATTAATGAGAAAAGGTGTTCAAGTCTGTCAGGAGCCATTCTTAACACTAGAAGCCCCAGGTTTTTTATATGCCTATAAACCCTAAAGTAGATTGATCGATCCAGCTTAATCGCAACTAAATGCACATCTCTTAATGTGTTATGCAGTTTGTTCCTTTTTCAGTAAAAAATATCAAAATAAGTTTAAATTTATCAATTTTTCAACGTTAATATTTTGACTTCGGCAAAGTGTCAGATTTATATATGCAACACAATTTGTGAGCATATATGAATTTATAGTTTTCAATCCTGAAATTCCGAGATTAAAAAACACTCCTGGGATTGCATGCCCTATCATGAAGCAATTGCCTAAAGACAAACAAGATGAAACTGCCTATCCGATACACCAGAACATCAACATTGTTGCTAGACCATAAATCAGTAAAATCAAATTACAAAACTCTGCAAAAAGCATATAGTGCAATCTTTATCCAGTTTTTTGATTATTTGCTAATCATTTAAGTTTTATGTGCTGTTCCTGGTTTTTTAAAAATACACTAGAGACTCCTAAAAACTCAACTTTTGACCTCCTACACAAAGTTGGGTTTAATGAATCAACAGTGCAATCTGTGTTGCAGAGTGTGAAGCCAGTGTGTTACTTTGGAAGATCCTAATTCCTCACTTGTACAATCCTTGTTCAACTGTGTATAGAAAACTCAAGGGGCCTTCTGTAGGCAAATAAGAAACTTTAACTCTTTAATGCTACCAGGCTAGTGAGATTTTAATTGTTACAGGTCAGCTAAATTTAACTGCACCAAAAAGAAAATCACACTGTCCTTAAACAGTGACTTGCTTATTCTGTTCGACTTGTTCATAAATAAAGTTCTATATCATAAGTTAAGAAACACAGTGATTGACTGCAAAAACTTTATTTTAATTTCAACCCTTTCTAAATCTTTCCAAGTTTGTTTATGATGTGTACTAACCCCAAAGGATATGAGCAGTTTTGTAATTCATGTAAAAAATTGATAAACAATGCTGCTATGTTGAGGTTGAACTAAATACATTGCACTTATAGGCAAGTTACAAGTTCCAGCTTTGGGAGATGAAGTAAAAGTAGTAACCTAAGAAAGAAATTCAACAAAATATTAAGGAAGTTATTTTATCCTTACATTGTATATGTGTTTGTGTGTGTGTTTTCACAGCATTTATTTACATATTTCTGTTAAGATTATTCGATGAAAGTTTAAATGGTTTGAAAAAAGAACCTAAAATATATAGCAAAAATTACCATATTTTTGAAAATCAGTTGGTTTAATAATTTTCTTTAGAATGGAATTTATAATTCTTTACTGTAGTTTGTTTTCTTTCAAAGGTGTAAATTTGATTGGAAGAGACAAAAAAGCTGATGTTTCAATTAATTACAAGGTATGTTTACTTTGTTTCATTTTTTGAAGATCTAAATCTTTTTATAGTTATCAGACTACTCTGTTTTAAAATTATTCAGATCCCAATCATTTTGCTTGCAATAAAGGTCTTGAAAGAGTTTTCTAGACAGCAGCTTACTTTTCTTGAATGCAATGCATGATCTTTGGCTGTACTTTGTTTTCTCAGGTATATAATTTGGTATTCCTTGTTTATGCAGCTGATGAGTTGTTTGACCAAATTCTAATGCAATTTGGCTAGACTAACTCCTGTATGATGATTTGTCAGACATTTCAGTTGATGATGCTTTACAGGTATCCAATTAGAAGGACTGCCCATTCTTTTTCTAAAAATGTTTTTTGATCATCATCCTTAAACTTCATCTTTCTCTTGTAATAATTGATTGTCTATATCATGCAAACAAATATAATTTGGATCACATGGCTGCTATTTCATGCTGCATTATTAAGTTTAAAATTTGGTCAGGTATGCTTGGTTAGGTATAAATGGTCAGGTATGTATGCATGGACTGTTAAATGTCCAGTGAGTTTTTTTTGCTGATCAGTGTTACAACAAAATGATAAAATGCAGTTTAGCTAGCATTGTATTTAAAATTGATCATTAACTTTTTTTTTTTTAAATTTTTTTTTAATGTTTTCTATTTTATTTAGATGTAATTCTTTGAAAATATCTTTTTAGGCTTTATCAAAGATACATGCATGCATACACATTAATGGTGACCATTACTCTGTTCAAGACAATCAAAGTCACAATAAAACATTTTTAGGAAAGGTGAATCCTTTTTTTTTTTTTTTGCTTTTTTTTTTTTTAAAAAAATGGTCAATATATGTATTACTCTTGCAAACTTATTAAGGCAACAATTTACCTATAAATTTGTTTTTTTTTTTTTTTTTTTGTTAACAAGCTAATTAGTATGTGAATATTACTTGTGTTATCTCTGTTTTTGCTACTCTTACTGATGTAGAGTAAATATTAATTAGTATTAAGCACTTTTGAGTATTTTTACATTAGAATCTTGTTTTTCCATGCCTTTTAAAATTTTTTTTTATACTGATATCCTTACTCAGTGAAAAAAAAGAAAAAATCTTTTTCTAAAGAATTTTTTTCCTCAAATTTATGTTACAACTTTATATATTTTGTTAATAGCGTGTTCTTCATCCATGGCAATTGTACCAGTTAAATGGCAATGAAGATATTACATTTGGAGACCTAAAATGTAAAATTGTTATTACAAGAGAGGTTTGTATTGGACCTGGCTGTAGTTTGAGATACACATTCTTCCTAACTTAAGACAAATTAACTTTGTAATTTTTTTTTTTTAAAAAAAAGCTGTTTTGAAAATAGTGAAATTAGTGCCATAATTTCTAATTTTTTAATGTTGTTTTAATTTAGACAATATGTGAAGATACGGAATCATTAACAGCTTCAGACCCAGGCTCTGAATCAATTATTCCAGATGATGATATATCGGAGGATGGAGTGCTTCATAGTATGCTTAGTGATGGTAAATTTCTTTCGAGACTTTTTTTTAATGATGTATTTTATTCTTATTTTCTTGTTAAAAATGATTTAGGACACAGTTTTTAATTGCTTATTAAATAAATAACTAAATTAATAAGGCTATTATTTAAACAATTATAAAACTTTTTTTTTATTAATCTGCTTTTTTTTAACAAAAAATAAATTAAATAATATGGTAAATGAAGCTTACAAGAAGTTTAATATTTTTGTTATTTTTTGTATTATTTTTAATGTTTTATTTAGAAATCTCATCAAATAGATTTTACAAAGACTCAAGTATCATATCTGAGTCCCTAGTTCATACAGAATCAGAACAAGTTAGTGGCTGTAAACATTTAGGTTCAGCACCTTTGCAGAATCAACCTGATGATAATTTATCAGAAGTATTTCTGTCAAGACAAGATCATTTCTCTGACCAAGCTCCAAAAATTATGATCGGACCTTTATTAAATCAATTTGCTGAAACATTGCCTCTTGAGAATGGATTTCTTGGTATTTTAATGTTTAGCATTTACTTTTTTAAAAATTTTAAGGTTTTACATTATAGTAGGTTGATTAAGCATTTCATTTTTATGTTAATAAATTTGGAATCATAGTTTAACTACTTAAGAATGTTATAAATTTATTTTATAGATTACAAAACCCAACTTGAAGTTGATGAGGAATCTCCTGGAATCTACTTAAAAAAAGAATCGAATGTAAAGATAACAGGAGATTTAAATTTGATATCTAATAATGCTATTTTTAAAACCTCTCAAGAATTGACTTCCCAAGAGTTTAAATTTCCGTTATCTGCAGTTAAACAATATAAAAATTCAACAATGATTTTTGATAATTATGTTTCTTTTGAATCACCTACCAGCATCATCCAAAACTGTAGTGATAGAAAATCTCTAGAAGATAAACCAGTAAGGCCTAAAAAAACTTTTTTTTTGGTGAAGATGTTTGATAGTAGCGTCCAAAAGTAATTGGACAAACACCTTTTTGGTTATATTTTTTCATCGAGTTAACATTTTTATATGAAATTTTCCATAAGCATGTCAAATTATACTACAATTATGAAAAAGAAAACAAAAATCCTAATTTGGGAGTAATTTTTCAAAACTTTTAATAAAATAATGAAAATGATTGGCTGAAAAGTAATTGGACAAAATAAATATGTTGTTTAAAAAAAAAAAATTCTCGACAAAGGATAAATTTTCAGCATTTTTTATGAAGATTTCTGTGAAATAATATATATAATGTTACATAGTGTTATATTCTGTACTTAATGTATATATTCTGTGCATAATCCTAGTACTTTTTTTGAAAACCTTTTGCCGCAACGACAACATTACATCTACGCAGCATTGAATCAACCAAATTAATTAAAACATCAATTGGTATTTCCTCCCAAGTGCGCTTAATCAACTCAAACAATTCATGGTGATTAGATCGTTTCGGAACACTAATTTTTCTCTCAATATGTTCCAAAGATGTTTGATTGGATTCAGGTCCGGAGATTGTGACGGCCATTCCAAGATACAAACTTTCTTTTAAGCTAAAAATTCCGTAACTAGCTTGGAGATGTGTTTTGGATCGTTGTAGTGTTGGAAAGTCCAACCACGCAACATTTTGTCTTTTGCATGTGGCAGCATTATATCTTTGATTATTCCTTTATACATGTTTTGGTCCATAATGCCTTGAACTCGATAAATTGGACCTACTCCATCACGGCTAAAACATGACCAAACCATTACTGAACCACCACCATGCTTTACTGTAGGAACTTGGTACTTAACATCATTTCAAAGATCTATTGGGCGTCGAACATATTTAATACCATCAGAACCAAACATATTAAACTTCGACTCATCACTCCATAGTATTTTCGACCATTGGTTTGCTGTCCAATTTAGATGTTCTTTAGCAAATTTTAACCGTGCTCTACGATTTTTTGCAGAAACAAAAGGTTTTTTAACAGGACGACTGCCAAAATGGTTGTTTTGTCTTAAGCAATGCTTTGCTGTTGCATAAGAGCAAGTAAATTCTCTATGAATTTCTTTAGCACTCTTGCGCGGATCTGCCTTTGACGATCTTACTACAACATTATCTTGGCAAAAAGTTGTTGATTTTGGGCGTCCTGACTTTGTTGAAACTTGGAAGTAACTCTGTTGTTGAAAAATTTTTAATGTATAACCAACTGTTGATCGCGGAATGTTCATATCTATTGAAATTTGTCGCACAGTCTTACCGTTATTAGATGCTTGTACAATCAACTTTTTCACTGCCTCGCTTAAATATTTATTATGTCCCATTTCAAATTTTTGATCATTGAATGTTTTTATAAAAATCTGCCTTCAGAAAAAGCAGTTAAAATAGTCTAAGCTATATCAACATTGTTAGAATTTATTTTGTCCAATTACTTTTGAGCCAATCATTTCCATTCTTTTAGCAAAATTTTGAGTAATTACTCCCAAATTAGGATTTTTGTTTTATTTTTCATAATTGTAGCATAATTTGGCATGCTTACGCAAAATTTCATATAAAAATGTTAACTTAATGAGAAAATATAACAAAAAAGGCGTTTGTCCAATTACTTTTGGACGCTACTGTATATATATACATATATATACATATATATATATATATATATATATATATATATATATATATATATATATATATATATATATATATACAGTACTGTGCAAAAGAAAGTAGCACCTAAGAGAATTTTTATATATTCAAACATATATATATATATATATACAGTACTGTGCAAAAGAAAGTAGCACCTAAGAGAATTTTTATATATTTTATAAAATGTCAAACAAAATGAAATTAAAACAAAGATATATGTACAAACATATTTTTTATTAAATTGTGTAATATAATACAAGTTTTATTAAAAACATTTTAATTTATAACTATACATAGAGACTTAATTAATATTTAGTGTGACCACCATTATTTACAATAATATCTTGGAGCCTTTTAGTTATACTTTTATACAGATTTTCAATAAATGTGATGGGGATATTATACCATTCTTCTTTTAGAACATTCCAAAGTTCATTTACATTCTTTGGCAACCTTTCCATCTTCTTTCTGTCTAAGTAGTCCCACACATGTTCGATTATGTTCAAATCAGGGCTCTGAGGAGGCCAAGGCATGGTTTTAAGCACTCCCTCCTCTTCCAGATTTGACAAACAATTTCTAACTAATTTGCAAGTATGTTTGGGATCGTTATCCTGTTGTAGGATAAAATAATCCCCGATCAGTTGTCGTCCAGAAGGCACAGTATGATTATGTAAAATATTTTTATATTTTTCACCTGTAAGCTTTTCTGTTATTCTAACAATGTCCCCTACCCCTTTTATTGAAATACACCCCCAAACTTGAATATTCCCTCCACCATGTTTGATAGTTGATGCTAGACATGACTCTTTCAATGCCTCTCCCTTTCTTCGCCTATCATACTGATGTCTATTCGTCCCAATATTTGAAATTTAGATTCGTCTGTAAACAATACCTTGTCCCATTGATTTTTCTGCCACTCTTTGTGCTCTCTGGCAAACTTTAATCTTTTTTCTTTATTACCTTTGCGTAGTAAAGGTTTTTTAATAGCTACACAGCCTTTTAATCCAGATTTTATTAGTGATCGTCGCACAGTAGATGCATGTACTAAAGTTCCACTAGCTCTTTTAAGACCTTGAACGAGTTCTGGGCTTACTTTCTTGCGATTTCGTAGCGCTGTTATTTTTAAAAACTGTTCATCACATAGGCTTAACTTCTTGGGATGACCAGACCTCTTTTTATCCACACATCACCAGTTTCATTATATTTTTTTAACTATTTTTTGAACTGAGGCTCGTGAACAATTCACACGTTTGGCTATTTTAACTTGACTATAGCCCTCTTCATGTAAAACAATGATGCGATTTCTGTCATTTATTGATATCTTTGGCATTTTATTAGTACTGAAAAGTAATTTTATTATAAAACAAAACTTTTGAAAAAAAAAAAAAATTTTTTTCGACGAAAAAATCTGTAATTAACGCGAGAACTCAACAGTAACTAAAAAATCTTTGCCACATTCTTATTTATCAAAAAATATTTAACAATAATAAATTTAAACAAAATAAATAAATAGTACAGTGATCGATGTAATCAATTTCTAGTGTTGATCCTTGTCCGCAATAAATGAGCAAACATTGTAAGTGGGTGAAAAATGATACGAGTTGAAACCATCTAATAAATATTAATAAAAAAATTATAGTATTAACGAAATCATTAACTAAAATAAATAAATATAGTTTTATTTAAAAGAATATCTTAGTTTAATTTAATAAAAACTCAATATTATTTACTTATATTTATTTAAATGTGCATTTTTAAAAATTTCTTAGGTGCTACTTCCTTTTGCACAGTACTGTATATATATATATATACAGGGTGTCCCAAAATTAACGCAAGATTTGAATTTGTTGCCATTTGTGCAGTAAAGTGTTGGCAACCCTAAAAAAAAATACTTCAACAGCTGACAGTTTAGAGTTAGTAAAAATGGAGCATTACTCGATAGAACAACATGTCTTCATTATTGAACAATATTTCAAAAATAATGAAAGCTTGACGGCTGCAGTTCAAAAATTTCATACAAAATATGGTCAGAAGAGTGTTTTAACTTCATCAACTGTGAAGAGATTAATTGAAAAACTCAGGGCGACTGGATCCATTGGAGACGCCAAACACACTGGTCGTTTAAAAACAAGCTGTTCAAATGTCAATATTGAAGCAGTGCGTGAAAGTGTCAGTGACAATCCAGGAACCTCAATTTGGCATCTTGGACAAGAATTGCAAGTTTCAAGAAGTTCTCTACAGCGTTTACTCACTCAAGATCTGTGTCTCAATGCTTATAAAATTCAATTAACACAACAACTGAAGCCTAATGACCATGCACAGCGAAGAGAGTTCGTTGAATGGGTTGTTGAACATCAACAAATGGATGCTGATTCTTCTAGCAAAATCATCCTAAGCGATGAAGCAGATTTTCACCTTGATGGCTTTGTTAATTGCTAAATTGCTGCTTTTGGGGTTCAGAGAACCCACATGTGATTGTTGAAAAACAAATGCATCCACAATGTGTTACTGTTTGGTGTGGATTTTGGGCTGGAGGCATAATTGGACCATACTTTTTTGAAAATGAGGAGACTTGTCAAGCAGTAACTGTTATTGGTGCTCAATATCACGGCATGATAACACAGTTCTTTCTGCCGAAATTGGATGATATTTATGTGGCCAATATGTGGTTTCAACAAGATGGTACCACATGCCATACAGCCCGTGAAGCAATTCAATTACTGCATGAGACATTTCTAGGTTGTGTACTTTCTCGTTTTGGTGACCAGAATTGGCCCCCTAGATTGTGTGGTTTAACAACATTAGATTTCTTTTTATGGGGTTATTTGAAATCACAGGTCTATGTCAACAAGCCCACAACCACCCTTGGATTAAAGGAGGAGATTCAACGCTGCATCAACGAAATTCAGCCACATTTATGCAAAATGGTAATGAAAAATTTTGATGAAAGAGTGGGTATGTGCATACAAAGCCATGGAGGCCATATACCCAATGTGTTATTCCATAAATAACCCTATCCTATGTACTTTATGATTCAATAAAAAAATAACAATCAAAAGACTAAAAACTGTGTTTTCTATTTATTTCAAATCTTGCGTTAATTTTGGGACAACCTGTATATATATATATTTCAAACATCTTTGTTTTTTCTAGATGGAAATATCTAATGAAGATGAAAATGTTAAACAAATACATTTTAAAGATAATCAATTAAAAAGTCATCCAATATCACTCCCTGGAGCCAGTTCCATTTTGCAAGCTATAATCAAACCTAATACATCCTCAAATCATACTGAAGATTCTGAAACTGTTAGTGATAGTATGGAATACAATGACATGGTGATTCAAGAGACCCAAGCTTATTGCTTACCTGAAAGTATGGAAACTCAAAAAGAACTGATAAATAGTAGCAGTGAAGCAACACAACCATTTTACATTTTAGAACCAGTAAATAAAAATTATTCACAAAGTGTAAATATGCAAACAAATGTAACAACTGGTCCATTGTATTTTTCAAGTTGGAAAAGTCCTGTTGTTTTTCCTGATATCGAGGACAAACATGAGTCAACTACTAAGTGCATAAGTGAAGTTAAAAATGTTGAGTTGTTTGAAATGTCATTGGAAGCTACACAAGCTTATTGCATGAAAATGTCTCAAGAACATCTGGTAAATGTTACTGATGACATAGGTGTGTTTAAATATTTATAATTAAAAGCTATTAAAGTTTATTTTAAAAATTTTGTTAAAGGTGCAGCTACTTTGCATACATTAAGTTTCAAATATAATATTATAATCTTATAAGTTTATAAAGTTTATTTTGTAATTTTATAAGCAAGCATTTACTTTGAAAGATTTAAAAGACATAGTTAAGTATCATTTGTCTGCAGATTGCACCAGATCTAACATAGCATACTTCAAAACTTAAAACCACTTTCAGTCTGAATCCATTTGCTTCATTTCAGATGATATGATACATAATACTGGATTTCTGTATGTTAGCCAACTTTGTGTTACTAATAGTCTAAAAGTACAGTTATCACTTTTAACAAGTTTTTCTAATTTTTAGATGATTGTCTTTTATACTAGTCAGTATAAAAACTTAAAATAAGCTTGTGTCATCATAAGGCAGTTTATGGAATGGATGCCTGAATACAGACAAAAAAAAAAAAGAGATGTTATAATACAAGTCTTGCATCTATATTTATGTGACTGACATGATATGTCCCCCTTACAAGCTTACTTTTCTAAAATAATTTCTGGCCTAAATTGTAGCATATCAAAAACTAGTTTTGTCTCATTTTTAAATATTTTTAGTAAGGTGATTTCAATTTAACAAAAAAATCTCCATTTTTTTTTTATCCCAAGAACAGCTAAAAAAAAAAAAAAAAAAAAAAAACAGCAAAAAAGTTTACTTTTGAATTACTTTAATTATTTACTTAAAATTACTAATCAAGTAACTTACTTTGAACTTTATTTTGAACTCCAGAAGTAAAATAATTGGATATAGGAGATTTATTTTACAACAAAAATGCTCTTAAAGTATGGATTTTTTTTTTTGCTAAAATGCCCAATACACACACTTCTTTCATTTTTAAAACTTGTAAATATTTTTGATAAACTTTTTGTACCTAAAGATCTTTTTAGGCCTTAATTATTATGACAAGGCTGGAAAATAAACAGTCATCAAGGCTGGAAAATAAGCATTAGTCATCAAGGCTGGAAAATAAACATCAGTCTTTCCATATTTACTCAATATATTTAGGAAAACAGTTTTAACTTTGAATTTTAATAATTTGATGAATTTTTAAAAGGTTATAAACTGTGCTGGAATCTGAATAGTGGTGGGTTAAAAAAGTATTTTTTAATTTTTCATTTTTTTCCTTTAGAAAAACATCACGTGTTTTTATTTTTTGACTTTTTATCAGCCAGTGCTTCCCAAATTTTATACTACAATGTCTCCTTTAAAAAAAAGAGTCTAATGTTTACTGCCTTTCATTCAAAAAATGACATTGTTAAACATTTTACACAAAATTACATTTTTTCAAGGAATATAGATTGTACACCCTGTTTAATTTTGTAAGATTGTACACCCTGTTTAATTTTATAGGGTCCTGTCCAGTTCTCCTGCCTTGAATAATGGTATACATGAAAATGCATTGCAACTTCTTAATGACAAAATATACTAAATGTAAATAAAAAATAAGTAAGAGAGTGTTTATGATTCCTCAACAAGTTTTAAGTTAAGTATAAGAAATGTTACACAATAACCTATCTAACATTGAAGTGATCAGACTATTTTTATTTTTTCTTTTCATATAAATATGTTTAAATAGAATACTTGAAATTTAACAGTATATACAATATATAGCAGAAAATAGTAAAGAAGAAGTTTGAAAAAATAAAAAAGACTTAAAATGAACCAAAAATGTAATTTATACAGTAAATAATCTAAATAACTCTGATTCTTAAATTTGTACTAAGATTTATAAAATTGTTTATATAAGACCTAAAAATTGTTTTTAGAACTTTTTGATGATGACAATGATGATGATAAAACTGAAGAAAATAACAATGATGCGCAAGTTTTAAAGCAAGAAGATTGTATTATTCCAAAATTTTCTAAAGAAAAAAAGACGCCTGTCAGAAAATCTTCAAGATCAGTCAGTAAGACAGTGCGATTTATTGAATCATTGGACAAAAAAAACAGAGAAATATCAAAGACCAAGAAAGAAAAAACAAAATCAATTAATTGTAAAAAAGACAATCATTCCTCAGAGGAAGAAAAAGAACTAATCAGAAAAAAGAATGGAAAAAAGAAATCACCAGGTTCTACTGAGATGATATTTAAAAAAGAAACTGATCATCTAACAGACGAGAAAACATTAACAAAAGAGAAAAGTCAAAAGAAATTTTTAGTTTCTAATGAAATAAATTGCCAAAGAGAAACTTATTATGCGGAAGAAGAAGAAAAAAAAACAACCACAATAAAGAAAGAAACAAAGAAATCAAAAAATGTAAAGCCCAAACATTTTACAGATGATGTCGAGCAAAAGAATGTAGCTAAATTTAAAGCAGAAAAACAGAAAGAGATAGACTCAACTGATGTCTCCTTGAATGCTCTAGACAGTGTGAAACCCATAAACAAAAGAAAATCATTAGAAGTTGATGAATCTGAGAACAAAATACCTGGCAAAATTCGAACAAAAATTTCCAATGACAGAGTGCTACCTTTAAGCAAAGTTGATGGTTCATATTGTGTATCAAAAAGTCTTGGCAGGCGCCAAAATTCTTATTTGAGGCCTAAGGTTGTGTTTACTGGTATAACTGACAAGCAAGTTGA
This sequence comes from Hydra viridissima, assembly GCF_058129835.1. Classification (NCBI taxonomy): domain Eukaryota; kingdom Metazoa; phylum Cnidaria; class Hydrozoa; order Anthoathecata; family Hydridae; genus Hydra; species Hydra viridissima. The sequence goes on along the minus strand of NW_028324308.1, from coordinate 2,609,441 downwards.
AAAGGTATGCATTGTTTAGTTCCATATACAAAAAATATCATGTATGATATCATTAGAGGATTTTGCATTATCGAGATATCTTGCATAATTTTTTTTTTTTTTAACTGACAGTTTATTAACAAACTTATTTAATTTTCTGTGGAAGCAACAATACTTTTATTACTATCACCAGATGATTTATAGAAGAGACCAAGACAGGTTAAAAAATCTAGTACGGTAACAATAAATAAAATTCTTAACTGGTTTTATTATTATTAAAATGTTTTGTATTGATAAATAGTCGCATTTTTGAAAAGAGCTTTTTTGATACCATGGCCTACTTAAATACACGGCCTTCTTTTCTGCTTAAATCGAAAAAAAATAGAAGGCCAGTTTAAAAAACGTATATTCTGTAGGATGGACAAACTTTCTTAACATATTTTAATTATTGCGCTATAAATTTTAAATAAGTATATCCGGCATAGGATAAAAACTTCAGCGTTTTCTATATCTTCACATCAACTAAACCTCATATACTTGATTATAGCTTCTTTTTATAAATAGATAGTAATTATGGTTAATAAATGCTGTGTTGTTGGTTGTACCTCCAATTATCTAGGTGGTGAAGTAGTTCCAGTTTTCAGTTTTCCAAAAGATGATGATTTAAGAAAGTTATGGATTAGATTTGTAAATAGAAATTTCTGGACTGTCACAAAATCATCTGTGATCTGTTTAAAACACTTTGAGAAAAAGTTTGTACATAAAGGAGCATCAGAAAAACGATTTCGTTTGCTGTATAACCTAAAGCCTGTTCCTACAATATACCCTGCTAGCATAGCAACTGCTTCTCTTCCAGTTATATCTGGACCAAGAAAATAACCAGCTAAAAGAATATTTCAAGAAGATGAATATCAGAAATTTTTATTAAAAGATATTATTAAAGATGTTGATTCCCTTTCAGCTGCTGATTCACCAGCAGGATATTTATTTTCAAAATTTGATGATTGTGTTGTGTTCCATAGAATTATTCAAAATGAACTACACATACCTGAAGTTGCTGAGTCTATTCGTATCGACAAAAATTTACATGTCCAACTTTTTTATAAAAATCTTCCAGTTTCCTTACCATCATGGTTCAGAGTAACCCACCAATGTATGTTAAAAAGAAGGAGTATGCTGGAAAATTTCAATTCACATTATAGTACAGAAAAAGAAAAGTTGTCTTCTATTCTTGAAGAACTCAAAAGTCACCAAATAAAAAAAAACAAATTTATTCTTCAAATGTTCTTCAATTTGCATTAATGTTGCGGTACACTTCACTGCAAACTTATCATTTACTGCTGAAGGAATTCCCACTCCCATCTATATCTTTGTTAGGCAAGCTTAAATCAGGTGAAATAGATTCTATGAAAGTTTTGAAGTTGCTACATGAAAATGGGAACTTATCGAAAGATCTTATAATAATTTTTGATGAAATGTATTTGCAACAATGTGCTGAATATTCTGGTGGCAATGTTATTGGGATTAGTGAGGAAAATGAATGTTATAGAAGCATTGTCTCTTTCATGGTAGTTGGTTTGAAAGAAAGTATCTCCTGTATTGTCAAAGCAATTCCAATTGTAAAATTGAACAGTGACTGGTTAAAGTCTGAAATTCTTAACCTGATTCAATTTTTAATAAAAAATAATTTTAATGTTCGAGGTGTTGTTTGTGACAATCACGCTTCAAATGTTTCTTCTTTTACAAAATTACTTGATACACATGGTGAAAAAAAAGATGGTTTGTTTATTAATGTACTATCACAAAAAGTTTACTTATTCTTTGACACAGTGCATCTGATTAAAAATATTCGAAACAACTTACTTAATAAAAAAAGATTAATTTTTCCAGAATTTAATTTTTCAGCTTTCAAAGATGAAATTCATGTTCAATCAGGAGAAATATCATGGAAAATATTTCATGATTTATTAGAAAAGGACAGTCTGTTGGATGCAAGTTTAAAAAAAGCACCAAATATAAATAACAAAGTTGTCCATCCTGGAAAATGGAAGCAAAATGTCAGTGTTGCCTTAGGTATCTTCCATGAAACTACAGCAGCAGCAATAATTTCATATTTTCCTGACCGTTTAGATATTGCATCATTCTTAACTCTATTCAATAAATGGTGGACAATTACAAATTCAAAAAATCAGTTTTCTAATAATTTTCTTGGTAATGCTGCTATTATAAATGATAAAAAACCTGAGTTTTTTCGAGCTTTTGCTGACTGGTTAAACAAATGGAAAAACACAAAAATTCCAAATTTTGAGAAATATACATTATCTCCCCAAACATCATCAGCACTGCAAAGAACTTTATTATGTCATGCTTCATTAATTGAAGATCTGCTGGAAGATAAGTACAAATTTATATTGACTGCTCGTTTTCAAAGTGATCCCTTAGAAAGAAGATATGGACAATACCGTCAAATGAGCGGTGGCAGATTCCTTGTCAGTTTGAAAGATGTCATTTATAGTGAGAGTATAATCCAAATAAAAAGTTTGATAAAAGAAGGAATTGACATTTTTGAAAATGATATCAATGCTGATAAAGATATAGAACATGTTAGATCCTTAATGGAGCAGATTAAAGAAAGAGATTTTGATTGTGTGACTTTATCGGATGATTCTCGTGAAGTTGCCAGTTATATTGCTGGTTTTATTGCCAAAAAATTGATTAAGAAGTTTGGAGTATGTTGCAAATTGCTTTGTACTCAAAATTGTCAACAGGAGTTAAATGATTATAATTATTTAAATATATTATCCAGAGGTGGGCTAACAACTCCATCAGTACTGCTTTTAGAATATGTCTGTGACAGTTTTGCTATGCTAGATCACATTTTTGATGTTATTTATCAGTCTCAAATGCAACACCGAAATAAATCAGAAATAAGATTAAGTTTGAAAAGAAAAACGAAGTCAATTAAACACATTTTGAAATTTTTCATGAGAAAATATATAAAAATTATAATATATGCTTATAGAGATATATTAGAGTCTTTCTCTGAAAGATGTACAAATATTTGTGCATGAATTTGCACTGTAAAATACCATCATTGTGACTATGGCATGGAAAGATGTTAAAATGGCTGGCTCTGACTGGTTTGAACGTTTTTTAAATCGGTATCAAAATCTTAGCATCAAAAGCAATTTCAGTGACATTCTTACTTAGAACTGAAAAAAAACTGAAAATTTTTATATTTTTTTTCTTTTGTTTTATTTCATTTTAGATAGTAACAGAATTGGGAGGAGAGGTTGTTGATAATGTAGCCTTAGCAACTCACTTAGTTACAGATAAGGTGACCCTGCTTCATTTGTTGTAGTTTCATTGTTGTTTTGTTTACATAGTTGTCCTGTTTTCATAGAATTTTTTATTTTGTTTTAAATTTATCTTGTGCTCTTTAACAATTATTTTATTTATCACGTGGTTTCCAATAAGTATTTCTTTAATCTTGTGTTCTGCAATAGTTATTTAATTTGTCGCGATACGTTTTTACATGTTTAAATTTATTGATCAAAATCATTTTTCATCAGTAATAAATATTTAATGCTTATAATATTTTGCTTAAAATGATTAATGAATAAACATGATTACAAAAGTAACTGTTTGAATTGAGTATGCAAAGTGTCAAATATATCTTGAATATATAAATATATCTTGAATTAAAAATCTTTTTACAGTTAAGCATTTGTAGCTAATAGTTTTTTTTTTTTTTTTTTTTTTTTTCAACTGTTCTTTAAAGGTCCGTCGTACAGTTAAATTTTTATGCGCTGTAGCAAGAGGTATACCGATTGTGAGTCTGGAGTGGTTAAACGCTGGAAAATCTGCTTCCACGTTTGTCTGTGAGTTTCTTTAATTTTGTGTTCCTCACAAATATGGCATTTAGAAAAAAGTACAAAACCAGTGTCTGGAAACCTGTGTATGATGATCGGCATGTTATTTTGCATTCTGGTTAAAGATTTTGTACACATGCAGAAAATAAAAACAGATGCGTGTGAGGGGAATAGTGTTTTAATAGTTTATCAAGATGAATTTAGATTTGTTGTAATAACTATTTTCCCAAAGTTTTATCAGCGCAATATGATCCTTTTCCTCTCATTTAAACTTTTTTTTTTTTTGTCTTTTTTCAAATTTCATATTTCTTATATTCATATTTATTATTATTATTATTATTTTTTTAATCTTTTTTTTTTTGTTGATGTTCCTTTAGAATTTTTTTTTTTTTTAATCAGCTTGCGAGGATCATATGTTACAAGACAACGAGGCGGAGAAACTGTACAGCTTTCAACTTGTAAAGTAAGTATTTATACATTGCATTTGTAATTTTTTAGCTAAACGATGTAAGACGATATTTGCTGCATGGTAGACATCAGCAAAACGCTCCACTTTTTATTTGCCTGATCAATAACATTGTTGTTGCATCTTATGTGTAAAATTTAAACATTAATGTTTTTTATCCTTCCAATCATTGACTTTTTTTTCTCTTGTTTCACATTTGAGATGTTTTCCTCGATTGCTTAAGTTCTTTAGAGACAGCTGCACGCACTCGTTTATTTGAAAACGCAACTATTTACGTAACTAAAAATGTAAAGCCTGAACCAAAAGCGATGAAAGGTAAAAAAGACGTTGGTGAACCTCTAAAGTTTAGTTCAATTCTTTTTATTTTATTTTTTAAATTTTTCGTTTGTTTTTAGAAATGATTGAGTTTTCTGGTGGAAAGGTAACTATTTTTCTCATGTAGTTTTTCCGGTCAGTTAGTTTGGTATTTTACATTTGAATACCTGGTTTAGTTTCTTCTAAAAGCTCCTACGAAGTTTTCTAGTAACACGTACATCGTCTCTTGTAACGAAGATTTTAAAGAAATCTACAAATTGGAAAAACTTAACTATAAAATACAATCAAATGAATTTATATTAACTGGTATATTGCAGCAAAAGTTTTCCACCGAGAAGTATCTTTTTCCAATTGCAGAGAATTTTTAATTTTCACGACAATCTACTTGTACTTTAACAGTGGTAAATAGCAGACATACATGCTGCTTGTTTTTAGAGTAATTGTAAATTATGTGAATCAACGGTTTCACAAATTTATATAAAATATACAGGTTTGCTCCAATGAAGAGACAGTAGGAATGTTTTTGACAATTATATTTAGAATTCTAATGAAATAAAGATATTTTTATTTATAATTTAAATTAAACAAAAAGTCTTTAAAAAGTCAGAATTGAACAGAAAAAAACCCAACAAACAATCATGTTTTGTGTTACCATGGCCAAATGATCTTTATGAAGTCAGTGCTATTTATTAGCAGCAACTCATAACCTCATTTTTTAGTCTGAGAACAAAAGGTTACATGCTTCTTGTCATGTGAAACGTTTATTCGTTTGTTTTTTTTATTTACTTTTATTTTTTTTTTAAATATTTTTGTTTTCTTGACTTTATGGTGATACCTTAAGTAGAATAATACTATCTGTTTCTAAACTGTTAAATAAAATGGAATTTCGTTATTGAAGTTAATTGCAGAGGGGGAAACATAAATGAGCGTTTGACATGAAAATTTAGTGTAGGGGAGATCCGTACCGAAGTGTAACCATGTACTGTAATTAATCAGTACTTTGTGAAATAACTTAACTGTTATTAAGACCTGGAATCCAGCAGACATTTTTTAATCACTCTGAAAATTGTTTAACCTTTACTCGAAGCAGAAATTCAAAAAAGTTCCTATTAACAGAGAGAAAAGAAAGCTATCAGAAAATGAACATAAGTTATAAATATATAAATTGATAATATATAAATTGTTATCATAAGTTAATAATACTATTTCATATACATAAATACATACATAAATACATACATAAATACATACATACATACATACATACATACATACATACATACATACATACATACATACATACATACATACATACATACATACGCACATTTTATTCTTTAGACCAAAATTTTTATGATAAAATTAGTTTTTAAATAACTCTGAGTTTTGTTATTGTCTTTGTTTTTTATTTCGTCGACTTTTAAAACCTGTGTCTGTTTATACAATTTTTCAGCAGACAAGACAAACTCTAATTTTATTCTAAAAAAAATTCTTAGGGACCTATTCTGATTTGTCAAATAGCTTTGTATCATAATGTGTAAAAAAAAAAAAATTTCTTCATAAAACTGCATTAAAAGTCAATTTCTTACAAGTAAGCCGACGATTTGTAAGGGTTTACTGATGCATTATTTTTGTGAATGTTTATTTTGGTTGTTTCAGTACATGCCAGTACTGAAATAACATCACGTACTTTTATTTTGATAAATTCAATCTTTGAGCACACGTGATGACAACATGTTGTTTGAACACATAATTTACGATATACAGAGTGTCCACAAAGTCTCTTTTACAATTTGAAAAATTTACTAGAAAAGCAATTTATGAAATATCTTGTTTATGAGACGTCTTGTTTATGAGATATCTTGTTTATGAGACGACTAAACGAGATTGGTTTTATTTTAATTAGTGTTTATTTAAGTTTTTTTTTTTTTCATATAAAACTTTTTCACATAAAATCTTTGTGTTTCAGATACTCCTAAAATGGCTGTTCAAAAAAAAAAAAACAATGTGCATCGCCGTTTATTGAAATAAAATCATTTGTTCAGACTTAATGAAATTACAGGTCTAAGTATGGAAGAGATCCACCATTCAGTCCTTCCAAACGAAGAAAGTATGCTGAAGAAATGCTGGAACGCGTTAAACGAAGATAGTATGCTGAAGAAATGCTGGAACGCGTTAAACGAAGATAGTATGCTGAAGAAATGCTGGAACGCGTTTCTGAGGATGAAGGATTTCTTAAGCGAGTCTGTTTCAGTAACTAGACAGCTTTTCATGTTTCAGGGAAATTAAACAGACACAATACCTGGAACAAGAACCTGGAAGTCAAAACATCCCCCATGAGACTAAGGAGCTTCACCAGGATAGTCCAAAAGTGATTGTATTTTGTGGAATTCTGCTTGATCGAATAATTGGTCCTTTTTTCTTCATCACCGACCGAATGTGTGGGACCCCAGCTGATTGACCTACAACCAATCATTATTTTCCAGCAAGACGGTGCATCACCACATTGGGGACGCCATCATCAGTTCCCCAATCAAATATCTCCAGACCGATGGTTTGGAAAGAATTGACCAATTCCATGGCCAATACGTTCGCCAGATATCACTTCCCTGAACTACGTTTTTTAGGGTAAAATGTAAAAGATATCGTGTATCAAAGAAAGATACGGGATCTTGATGACTTGAAGCAATGTATTCGTTATGTGATTGCCAAGATTGATGGACCTATGCTATAACGAACATGGCAAGAAATAGAGTACCGACTTGATGTCCTTCGTGCAACTAATGGTGTCCATCTAGAGGTCTATTAAATAGTTAAACTTTGATAAACACTAATATAAAACCAATTTTGTTTAGATCTCTTATAAACTGCTTTTGTAATCAATTTTTCAAAATGAAAAGAAGCTTAGTGGAAATCCTGTATTACTAAATTATAATCTAGCTTTACTTTTATTTTTATGCATTGATCAGCTGAAAAACAACACAAGTACGAAAAAATCGGTTGTTTTAGTACGGATCTTCCCTTTATCCAGGGTTTTTTTTAAGTTTTTTCTATTTATCTGTGCTCAACTGTTACATACACAATGTCAATACACAGTTGCGTTCTAATAATATCAGTGCTTAAAAAAAACCACCTGCAAATTTTTAGTTTTCTGAAGCTCTATCCAGATAAACATTTTTTTCAAAATTTGTAACTTGAAAGTTTTTAGTAAATAAAAAGTTTGAGTATTTTCTTTAACTAACGACGGTTTCTATTGGAAACTTCGTCCAACGAAAGATGAAGACGACCTATTTGTATATATTTGGGTTTGCAGACGAAGAAAGTCAAAAATGAAGAAAATCGCTTACGTCTGTCAAATTGTAATATCGAATAAACACTGAGTGTTTACTGTTTATCTTCGTGTTTTTTAATCATGCCATTTAATTCTTAAATGAACTTTTCTTTTAAATCTTTTAACGGTGTTCGTGTATTTTTTTTTTTTTTTTTTTTAGTTTTGGTATCTTAAGTTACCATTATTGAAAATCATTGCATTTGTGTTGCGCTAATTTTCTTCGCTTTTATAATATCTAAATAACCCTGAAGGGAAAAAATGGTTTGTCATATCGAAGTTTTATGTTGTTAGAGAAAAACGTGGGAGTTTAGTTTATTAGATGGAGATGTTAGTTAAATCAAAATTCTATAATGTAATTAAATAGATTAAGATAGAGAGCGCTATAGTAAAAAAAAATCTATGATGAGGGAACTGCGATTCTTCTAACATACTGACAAACAATTAAGTTTACGTTGGCTTCGTCTTTCGTACTGTCTTGTGTACTGAAAAGGTTCATGTGCTCTTCAAAGTAAAAGAGTTTTTTTTTTTTTTACTGCTTGTATATTTCCAATATCATAATATTTATGTTTTCTTAAGAATCATCAGAGAATATATCATCCGAGAGTATATCGGTTGAACACGATGGAATTCAGCACGCTTAAATCGTTTATTACTCGAAACTACTTAACAGATTTTTTAAAATTTTTTTGCAGAAGGAAGCTAACTAAATTATTTATTTCAATCATTTTTTACATTTTTAATTGGTAGCTTAGAAACTAAAAAATTTTTTTCGAGTACATCATCTCCTGGATCTTTCTTTGAGTTACTTTTTTTGAAGCTGCTATCTGCTTTCTCTTAAAATCTGAAGATTATTTCTTGCTTTTCAATAGGATTTCTTTTATAATTGACCAATAACTTTCAATAACTCGCTGCTCAAGATAGTTTGGAGGATTTGCTTTCTTAGGGACCAATTCTACGCCATTTTATTCATACCATTCTAGAGACCTCTTGGAGTTATGGGTTGTAGCTAAATTAGGCCAAAATATTGTGGACATATGCTTTTTAATGAATAGCAAAAGACATTTCTTTAAACATTTATCTATATACAAATCCGAGCGTTAAGAGTAATCTATGTTGCCCTTTTTGGCGACATATCTAACTTTTGACTAATAAAAATATTGCTGACCTGGCAATTGTGAAAAGTTCTTTTTGGAATAAAAAAAAGTACTTTGTTTCATTACCTTCAGTTTTGCACAAGTTTTCTCAGCTTAAAAGTTTATGTTGCTTTATATGAACGACAAATCACTTTGATTTTTCTTTCAATGGATCGCTTTGGATTTTTCTTTTTATGATATGCTTTATGTTCTTCAGATTTAAGTATTTTTCCTATCAAAGTTTGGCTACATTTAAATTTTCTCACAAGATCTATCTGCGACTAACATGGGTTTGCCTTTATGGAGCGAACGATTGATTTTGCTTTATATATTTAATATACATGGTTCAAACCAGTTTCTGATCAGTTTCAACGTTTAGAAAAGTCAAACATGTTCAAAGATCTCAACTTTAAACAAGAAAATTCACCAGGTCTTGCTTTATTAATTGGAGAAAACTTTTGGTTCATCTTCAGTGTACTGAACCTGACCAAAATGGAGGACAAAGTTTTGTTAAACGCTCCAGCTTCTCTGTGGTGCTTTCTATGTATGTATGTATGTATGTATGTATGTATGTATGTATGTATGTATGTATGTATGTATGTATGTATGTATGTATGTATGTATGTATGTATGTATGCATGTGTGAGTGTATGTATGTATATGTATTAATGTGTATATCTATATATGTAATAGTTTGTAAAAATGAAAATCAAATAATAGATAAAAAAGAATTAATAGAAAAACAAGGTCTTTAATTTCTTGGACCTATGAATAAGAAGTTAATCCCCATACCATTCGGTGCAGGGGAGAGGGGTTTGGGCATAACATTATTGGTAGGAAGTAATACGTTGTCTGAGGAGGGAAAACTAAGTTAAAAACAACAATCGGAAAAGAAGTACACAAGATGATTCGTCAACTCTTCTTATAAATAAATGATAAAGCGAAAAGAATTAAATTAAAAACAACAACTGAGAACAAATGTACTCACGGAGACTTATTCAACCTGTCATATAAATAAACGATAAAGCGGAAAGAAGAAAAGCTAAAAAGCAATCGGGAAAAAAAGACTGAAACGCGAAGACTCGTAAACGATAAAGCGAAGACAAATAAAGTTAAAAACAAAACGACCGGGAGAAGACTTATACACGATCATTCATCAACCTATTACGTAAATTAACGATAAAACGGAAAGAAGAAAAGTTAAAAACAACTGGGAAAAGACGCAAACACGAAGACTCATCAACCTGCCATACAAATAAATTAAAAGGTATCGCAACCGGAAAACAAGCAAAAACTATAATAGCTAAAAAAAAAAATAGTCTGACGGATAAGAGAAGAACTGGAGAACGAGAAAGGGAAGACGGAGTTTTAAAGAGAAGTAAAGGAGAGTTTTAAGAAGTCTTTTTAGAAAATTTTAAAGAGAGAGAGTTTTTGTGATTGAAAAATACTTTGATGAACAAGCAGCTTTAAGTGAATAAAAGAGAAAAAGAAGAAATTTTTGATAATCAGAAAATAAGAAGTAAAGATAAGAAGAAGAAAAGAATAAAATAGAAATCAGAAGAAATATTGATTAAAGAAGAATAACCAGAAGCTTCAAATAAAAAAGAGATATTTACATAGAAAAGGAAGAACAAAAGGAGGAGTAATTGATAAAAACAGCACCGAACGCAACAAGAAGAGTAAAAGAGTATTATTTGTATTTTATAAACGTAATGAATAAAAGAGTGCTAACCATTACACTCTAATAGAAAATTTATTGAGTTATATTGTATAATAGAATATACTGAGGACGGTAAATAGAACCTTAACTTTTTGACGATAAAACTTTGTTCATTTCTAACCAAACTATCCCCAAACTCGCCCTTTCCTAACCAAGCAATCCGCACACCATCAACCTTGTTCCCAACCTCCATACACCCTTCTATATAAACCAAGAGCCCAAACTTTCCTAATCCCTTACCTCTTCATCACACTACAAACAAACACACATTCGTATTAAATAAACTGTGCTTTTTTTAAAAAAATATGCTTCTGTTCAAAAACACACACATTTATTTGACCTACTAATGATAGATGTCCTCAGAATGTTTGGTTTTTAACTCTTCATGAAAATATAGACACAAAAATATACCTAGACAGACAGATGGAAACCACTCAGAACAACAAACACAACAGGAAAATGACTATCAATTAACAATCATTATCAACCAAATCAAGTTAATGCTTTTTTATCGTACTAATCGTCTGATTACAAAAATTTAGAAATAAAGTCTGATTATAAGAATGAGTTCAAGAAGTACAAGAGAAATATTTTGACTTTTTAAGCTGTTTTACAGGTTGGTTTTGCTAAGAACTATGTTGTCATTATTATAATTAACTATGTCACAGGATGAAAAGTACTTCACAGCTGTTGTCTTAATCCAAAAAATTTATCATCGTCTCAGATAGCCTCAATCATGATAAGAGTTCAGTTAGGACTTGAAATGTTACAGTTCATTAGCTACCTACCTAATACCTAATAGAAAAATGCTCAATAAAGTATATTGAAATTTTCAGCGATGGCTGTGCTGCTCAGTTTAAAAATAAATTTTTGCTTACAAACGTCCTTTTTATGCATGATGACTATTGTTAGTTTGATGACCTGGTATTCACTGCACGAAGTCATGGTGAAGGCTTAGTAGATGAAATTAGTGACAAAATAAAGCGTGTTGTATCGAGAGTTGTCAAAGTAAAATGCAGCAATTTAAAGGTGAATTTTAGGTGGCCTGGTATTGGCGTCTTAGATCTTTGATTGTCAGAACTAAGAACTTTTTAATATTTCTAGTCAATTAAAAAATGGATTGCCTATCAATTGATTCACTGTATAATTACATTATAAAAAGCATATAATGAGTCAGTTGGATCGAATACTCTTGCTATTGGCCATTATGACTCGTTTATCGTACAATAAAGAAAGTACAGCCACTTATTGTAAAATTAGAAGAAACTTTTCATTTTACTTCCGTATAAATTGTTGAATAACAGCATCTCTTTGCAACTAGTCATTAAAAATAGGCTGCTCAAAGTTATCCTGTTCGTTGCCTGTGTTTCGGAAGGATTATCGTCTTAGTTAATTATGATAATTATGATATAGTATATATTTCAAAAGGTGCGTCGCAAGTAGGAAACAATTATTGTTTCGTTCTTAAAACAGCACAATTTGAAGAAATTCTAACATATTCACTGACTGCTGGAAACTCGGGTTCAATAACAGTTCTATCGATTACCATTATATCGAGCAGCACAGTATCAATAGTATATCAATCAACACAGAATTTTTGACCAATTGTTTGTAGGACACGTAACTTTTTAAACAAAGAGTAGTAATAATTGTGAAACTCAGAAAAACATGTTGCATTTTATTAACGAAACTTTGTTAGAATGCTCCATCCGTTACCGAGGAATAAATGTTTTAGTTACCACGAAATAGCAAATATCTGCACCAGCAAGTTTTTAGATGAATAAGTGACAAGATATTTCATTTCATCTTACTCGTCTGCTTGTTTTATTGTTTCTATTTTGTTTATCCTGATCAGAAATGAACAGATTTATTAGAATAGTGTTATCTCACTATTATTAAAAAAAAAAAAAAAAAAAATTGTATCAGAAGTCATTTGTTAAAGCTATTTATAACAGTCAAAATATATTTGGAAGTGTTTCCAAATAAGAAAATGCATTAATTGAGCTAAAAACGTTAACAGTTAATGGTTCCCAAACTTTAAAATCCCAGTTAAATGGTTAACTAGCACTGATAAATAAAAGATAAGTTTACAAGAGAGAAAACGTTTAGTTTCGACACTGTGGCTGCATGTAAACATTTCAGATTCAGAATATTTATTCTGCGTTAACTTATAATTTTGTATATTACGAAGCATTTATAATACGAGAAAGAAGGACGGTATAAAATATCAGTTGTCAAAATTTTAACTCTACTCGCAAATCTCATATGAAAGTAAAGCGCACACATCACTTTTAATTAAATTATATAAGTCTGCCCACTTTCAAACGCTGCTTATATTTTTTATTACTAAACAAAAGATTTTATTTATTTATTTCTCGTAACAGATTTTTTCATTATTTATCACTGCATTTAGAAAATTAAAGTAGGTCTAACGTGAGCGCGAATCCAATTGATGGATTTGAGTAAAAACACATGGCAGTGTTTCAAAAGTTGTTCATGCTTATGAGCTTTGTTGCAAAAAAGTAAGAATTTAGATTTTAAATGTGGATATATAAACATTAGCATTCCAGATGGGTTAAGGAATTTATCTTTCTTTACAAATATCACATCTAGACTTCACTTAAAGTCAACATCCTGTCATAATCCGAATCTAAACTTGTTATAAGACCTTCGTTAGCAGATTTTGTTATTTACCAAAATGGTTTCGAACAAAAGATTATTGAAGAAGTTTAGCGTTAGACAAAGGTAAAAAGCTGTGCATGGTCTAACATTGTTGTTTTTGAGTTCTCATCTTAAGAAATCATGTTTGTTTTCAGGAACATTTTTTGTCAAGTCTTCTTTTCGCTAATCTCATAAGACTTCAGTAAAAAATTCGAATAATTTAGAAAAATTTAGTTAAACATTTTTATGTTTCAAGTATAAATTCATATTTACATAGCATGTATTCATGCTACCCTACAACGTTGTTCTGTCTCATAAATATAACTCCATTTCTAATCTTCTTTTGAAATAATAAATGTAATCTAGAACAGATAAATAGAATAAATAATAGATAAATAAAATAACTTTCATAAAGTTAGTATAATTGCGGAGCAGATGGATTGATAGGCCAAAGTAAAATGTTAGGGTTGATAGGACGAACTCTTTTACAACTAACGTTAAATACATTTCAGTTTTCATTTGTTAGATCTTCATCAAATATCAATCTCCATCTGATACTTAAAAAACCGTATTAAAATTTATGATAATTATAGATAGATAAATATTGATAATTACACATGTATTTTTTATTCTATTATATTAAAAATCTGTCAAATGGAAAATCCGTCACCTTTGCGTAAGAAACAACCGCTGGATTTAGTTCCAGAATAAATCTACTAAACTTTATATGAAAGTTGACTGGAGGGAAAAAATCTCAAAAACTGTTTTATTCAAAGGTTATCACTAAAATTATCTGGTTACAGCAAGGTTTGAGTACTTTCTAAATAATTCTTTCATTTCGTGACAGTGCTCTCAATTCTTAAAGATCTGCTTGTTTTTTCGTACAGACAAGACGCAACAACCGTTGCCGTCGTGTCTGCGCCAAGAAACGAGCAGATCTTCAATGGTTGTGAGATTGTTGCAATGTATATAGTATATACATAGTTAAATAGCGCATAATAGAGAAATGTAAACGAAAATAGCTATTATATTTATGCAACTAACCTTTTTAATGAAAGGTCAACATCCGTACTTATATTGACGTCGGTTGTGTTTTCAAACTGGAAGTGGGTAAATAAGCTGTTTTACTTTTGAGTCTTGATTTCAAGATATTTCACTTCTTAAGTTTTAAACCTAGTTTTTGAACATTCCATTCTGTTTGGGTTTTGCACGTTTATTTATAATGACAAGTTCAAAGAAAATCTGTGCGATGTGAAATGGGATATCGTTCAAATATCGTTTTTTTGCATTAAATTGGTAAATCTCCTAATTATGGGAAGATTGTGAGTATTAACTGATCTTTATCATATTATATCAACATCAAGTTATTTTGAAAACTTTAAATTATTTTTTTATTGGCAAAAACCATTACGAATTGCTTGTCGCATTTGTATTACAATGGTTACTACTCATCGATTAAAATTTTGTTTTGTAAAAATAGAAAAAAAAAATCATATTTCAAAATTTCGAATTCAGACGGTGTTCTAATGTTCTAACGGTGGAAGGTTTCTTAAATTATACTATATATTTGATTTTAAATATATTTTCGAAAAACTATAACTTACTTTCGAAATTAAAGAAGAATTGTATTAACTAGGTTTTTGAACTTTGCTTTAAATTTGGACTTATGATTAGAAGTTTTGAATTGAGTTTCTAAACAATGACTATTATAGTAATAAAACACTGGTATAAGGTTAAGCTTTTTCCTCTAAAGTAATTTCTTACTATTTAACTCCAAAACGTAAATTAGATTTGAAAATAAGCGATAAATTTGCTCTAACATTATTCGTTTGTTTTAAGAAATTTTTTTGCATTTAAAGCAGTTTATTTTGTTGTTGTTTTTTTGAATCCTTGAGCGTTGCATCAGATAGTCTTAAGCTTTTTAGTTAAGAAGCTAAAGTTTTAAAACTAATTCTTTTTTTAAAGGCTATAGGACGCGTTGATACAAGCAAAGGTTTATCTTGTCGCTATTCTTTTTGTAACATTTGAATGCTTTTTTTATTTTTAAGAAAACATAATGAAATTTATTTAACCGTTTTTTGTTGTTGTTATTTGTTTTTGTTTTTTAATCCAGTTAACTCATGTTTTTATTTTAGTTTTACATTTAAGTGAGATAGGAAATTGATTGGCTACCATTATATTTTAAGTAAACAAAGGACTTTTTTTGTATTTGAAGAATTTTGCAATACTGTTTCTTAAACTAAGTTATGTTTAATAACGCCTAATTTCCCTGGGAAATAAAATGAATCTGCTTTTTTTTTTGAAACTCGACTTATACAATAATATTTCAATTAAATCACGATGGCCACTTGAAATTATATCACAACTACATGCGCAACCGGGAATCGAGAAGAATTTTGGTCACTTGACCTATTTTAATTTTTTTGCATTTAAGCTCAAGTGTCTTGTTTGTTATCGAAAATGTTCACGGATGAATTAAGACGCCGATTATATTTTTGCAGCACCCCTTAACAAGAGGACCTACTTTACTACTTAGGAGCTCTTAAGAACATATTGAGAAAGAATTTCCGAGTTGAAACTATGCTATAATCTTACAAAAAATCAAACAAAGTGCTTTTTCAATCAAATTTAATAACTCACTATAAATTAAACTTAAAAAAAATTAAGTTAAAAGTTTTTTCTGCTTGAGTGTTTTAGTTTTTTTTTTTTTTTTTTTAATTTATCAATAAATATATTAAATGACACTTTACAAAATTAGTAAATATAGCTTTAATAATTGAATTTTTCTCTACTGTTTTTTTTTTTTTTTTTTTTTTTTTCATATAAGAAAGTTTAATCTTTTTAAACTTAACCAAGATTTGAATAAAAGAGCATGAGTTTGCAAGGCAATGAAGCAAAAAGCCCATTTAAGCAACATGAAGAAGAACACAGCAATTTTAGCATAGGCGAAACTTCATTTAAAACTGCAGCGTCTTTAAAAAGATCTCCTTTGCTGAGGATTTTAGTTGGAGTAGTGTTTATTCTTGTTGTGTTATTGACGATTTTGGCTGCACTATATATTGCGTTGCAAAAAAAGAAATACCTCTTGGTGGAATCGAAATATATCGGAGAAGAATCTAATCTATGCAACACAAAAGAATGCGTTCAGATTGCAGCAAGTGAGTTAAAATATGTAGCTTGTTAGTAACGGTAGAAAGTTTAATATCCTCATTCGTTTCAATTGTTCCAATTATACAAATATTGGTTTTAAAAGTTCTAATTGTTCAAATGTTCGCTTCAATTGTTCAAATGTTCGTTTCAATTGTTCAAATGTTCGTTTCAATTGTTCAAATGTTCTTTTTCATTGTTTAAGTGTTCGTTTCAATTGTCCTAACTATTTTTTAAACTACCAATTTTAACAAAATATACTTTTTAGGAATGATTGACGTTATGGACACTAAAATTGATCCGTGTTCTGATTTTTATGAATACGCATGTGGAGGCTGGCTCAAAAGTGTTCCAGTTCCCGAATCACGCACAAGATACAGCAGATTTGATGAGCTTTCAGAGCAAAACTCAGAAGTTTTGAAACAAATTTTAAACAAAATTATAGCAAATGAAAGCAAAGCAGAGGTAAGAATGGTAAGAAGGCCCAAATTAATACAAATCAACTTTTGCGAATAGTTAAAGAAAGTTAATGATAAATAGTGAAATTGCATTTAGACATTACATTTTTCAAAAATTTTTGGTAGCTAAGTATTTAGTTACAAATTTTTTTTTTTTGTAAAACATAAGTTTCATCTATAAAAAACGATCAAACAACTCCGCTTAGATTTCGCAAGTCTGTCATTTGGACAGTACCGTTCAAAACTAGACCTCACGCAGTTTTTGCATTTCGTGAAAAACGCATTTGAAATTTTAAAATAATATAGAGAATCTGATGATGTTCGGGTACAATCTTAAAAAAATCTGTAAAAGATAGAAATAAATGATTAGATATAAATGATTTTCCAATGTGTAACTATAGGCAAACTTTACTAGCAAGTGTTGTAATTTAAAAGTTGCAGGGTTTTTTTGCAACATACTCTTGGTCTTCAGTCAATAAACTCTTTGGTCAATAAATTGATCTTTAGTCAATAAAGTCAATTCATTAGCCATCTTTTATTTTATTTCTATTTTTGTAAAATGTAGAACTCATGATGGTAATAATAGTTCAAAAATGAAAAAAATTACATGATCTAATTATGCATAATACCGTCCATTTAATGATTTTTTTAAAAAGTAAAACACTGATGTTTACTTGTTTAAATTTTTCCAAAGGCTTTTAAGTTAGAACTCTTTATTTTGTTGTGATATAGAAGCTTATATTTTCATTAACGGATAAAGCTTAACCATCGATGCTTAATTTTTGTTCAAATTAACATTCCGCTTCTGCCGACCTAGTTGATATTAATTGATGAAATGTTTTTTGTAGACAACTAATTTACTTTATTTCACAATGAGAGTTGAAAAGGACACCGGTTAAATGACTAATTGCCTTTAAAATTACCCATAATTTTAGACACCAGTTTTGAACAAAGCTGCATCATATTATAAGTCATGTACAAATACAAAGTTAATCGAAAAAATTGGCGACAAACCAATGAAACAATTAGTGAAGGATATGGGTAAGTTTGTATTTTTTCTATGACACTAATTCTCACGAAGCAATATTCTACTTTTTAGTTTTTAATAGTTTAAAGGATTGTCATTGGGTAAATGGGGGAGGGGGTGGGGGTGGGGGGAGGAAAGGTGAATCACTGAAAAGAGATTGGCAATACCTGGGAAGAGAGATAGTTGGCTCATAATTGCAAGCAGTTGGCTAAATAGAAATAATATTTGTTAACTGAGAAGGGTATAGAGCCCAAATGTTATTTGTAATTGTTAGTTTAACAAAATATTTTACAGTCCCATTGTATTCAAGCGTAATATTCTAATATTTTATAATATTTTACAATAATATCTATTTGTTCATTTATTCAAAAAGATATATTTACTGAAGTCATTAGGCACTCAAAATTTAAAATTTCTTTTCCATTTTTTAAAGTTGTATAATTATCAAAAATTGTCCCTATTTCTTTTTTGCAAGAGTTACTAGGTATTTGAACTTTTATTTTATATTAGGTAAAATTTTATAGGTTCATGGCCAGTGACTGATGAAAATTTTAATGAATCAAAGTGGAATATGCTGGATGCTTTGACTGTTGTTCATAAAAATATCAGTGTTGCACCTTTAATGCAAGTGTATGTTTCAGCAGATATAAAAAATTCCAGCCAAAACATTATTGTGGTAAAACTTTATGTATACATACATAATTTAATTATTTACACTTAAGTATATAACTTTTGCTTATTTTTTTTTGTTTTGTTTTTGTTTTTATACACAGTTTGATCAATCAGGAATTGTTCTTGCAAAAGAGTCATACCTGAATGAAAATTCTTCCTTTCACATACGGGTAATTAATATTTATATATATATATATATATATATATATATATATATATATATATATATATACATACTTTAGTATTTATATATACTTTAGTATTAATATATATACTTTAGTATTAACATATATACTTTAGTATTTCATAGGACAAGTTTGCTTATAGTAGCAGTTTTTTTCCCTATCACATTCAACTAACATTACATTATTTTATTCATGAAACTACATTTTAAAGCACCGCAATGCTTACAAACAATTCATGAAGTCCATTGTTAAGGAGATGGGAGCGAATGATACTGGATTAGAGTTAATGGATAAAGTAATGGAGTTTGAAACAGAGTTAGCAAATGTAAGTATACCTTTTAAATTACTTTATCCTAAAAAAAGATAACACGAATAATAAGTCTCTACTTCAACTAATCTTTTACCAGGATCCAACCAATCCTTTTCAATGGTAAAAAAGAATTAGTTATGTAAAATCATTGTTTGAGTTTTTTTTATTTTTCCTTATTAATTTAACTTTAAAAAAAATTTTTTTTTTTTTAGATTACTATGTCAGTGTTGGAAAGAAGAAATTACCATTCTATTTATGAATCTATGACTTTAGAAGAGTTTGCAAATCGCACTGAAATACCGGTTTATGTTTTTTTTTTAATTAAACATTTTCATTGTTTGCACATCCAGTTTTTTGAAAACTTAAATGGAATCTCTTTCCAGTGACATAACCTTTATGTTTTTCTTAATATCGTTGCCTCATTGTTTTGCTTATAATTTTAAAAATGTGTTTTAAATATTTTAGATAGGTTGGTTATTGGAATTTGTCAATAAGTTATTTAAAGAAACTAATATAACTGTTCAGCGCAATGAGAGAATTGTTTCATTCAGCACACAGTTTATAGGAAAAGCATACAAATTGTTTACGCAGAAATCTAAGAAGTATGTTTTTTTCTATTTTTGTTAAATATTGTTTTTTTGTAGTGAAAATATTGTTGTTCTGACTACCAAATCTCTTTTTCAATCAAGAATTCAATCAGCTTACATAATTTGGCATGCAGTTAATGTCATGGCTCCTGTAGTCTTAGGAAAGTACCAAGATATTTTAGATGAATATCAATTGGCTGCCTATAGTATATCAGATAGACAGCCAAGATGGGAAGTCTGCATAAGCAGTACATTGCGCAATTTTGGATATGCTTTAGGGCTCCCTTTTATTGAAAAAGTCTACGATAAAACAGCAAAAAACATGGTAAACATTTTTAAACTACAAAGCAAGAAAACATTGTTTGTAAAAATTAATTTAAAACTATTTTAAAAATAGGCTCAAAACATATGCTCCCACAAAATAAAATGTTTTCTAAAAAGAAAACAGTCTACAAAAAAATTAATATGGCGCTAAGATATTTTTAAAATGTAACTTTGAATCTGTTTATGTTTTTTTCTGTACAAGTTTTTGCACAATTAAATACCATTTTGTGTATTGTCAGCACAAACAAGTGTTTCTTATTTTAAAGTTTGTTCATTCTTTTTGTAGTCTACTGAGATAATACAAGCAATTAAACAAGTTTTCATCGATAATCTTGAAACAATGGATTGGATGGATATGAAGACAAAATCCTATGCAAAAAGAAAAGTATTTAAATTATTAAACTCATTAATAATTAATATTGCTGAATAAAATTTTTTAAATTTAATATGTAAAAAAATATATTTTATTCATAAAGCTTCTAAACTTCTAACTGGATTTACACAGGAATTTTCTAATGTTTTTTAATTTGATTTAAAAAACTTATTTTTAGGCAGAAAGAATAATTGAAAATATTGGTTATCCTGACTTTATTTTAAACACCACTGCTTTAGAACTTGAATACATTGGTGTAAGTGAATAGTGCTAGTTTAGAAAATGATTTGTGATTTGATGTTTATTAAAAAAGTTTTTGGCGTGCAATGAATTATTAAATCTGCTGAATTTTCTTTTTTGTTATATTAGTTGTCTATTAAAGAAGATGATCATTTTAACAACTATATGGAAGGAAGAAGGTATGAGAATCTGAAGAACTATCTTAAAAGAGGGAAACCAGTGGATAAATCTGAGTAAGTAACATTACTTCTTCACATGGGTACCACCTATACCATATTAAAATTTTAACAACCATAAAATCAAATAAGCATATTTCTTTCAAATGATTTGTAAAATTGAAATACTACAGAAGAAAAGACATTTAAATCATTTATTATTCTCTTATTGTTCTTTCTTTAGATTAACAAAATTGCATATTTGACATTTATTTATTATAGTTATTTTAAAAAAAATTTAATGGTAGAATAATTTTCAGATAGTGACTCTAGAGTATAGTTAAGCAAAAAAAAAATAAAACAAGAATATTGATTTACAAATTTAAAAAACTAAGTATATTCGCAATAATCAACATACTATCATCTTAGATGGAGTATCTTGCCAACTACAGTCAATGCCTATTATGCACCAACGGAAAACAAAATTGGTTTTCCTGCAGGAATTCTCCAATGGCCATATTATGATAAAAGAGCTCCACGGTTAGATTTTTTTTTAACTTTGCAAAAAACTTGTATATTGTGTGTTGTATTAATAGTTCTAATTTTTCAATAGTGCGGTTTCTTATGGTGCTATAGGAATGGTTGTTGGTCATGAGATATCACATGGGTTTGATGATCAAGGTATATTTTAACTATGTGTACATATGCATGTGCACATTCATCAACACACTCGATATACACTAATAGAGTATTTGGGTGTGTTGATGAATGTGCACATGCATTTGTACATCTTTAAACGTTATATAGAAGTTTCAATGAAATTTTTACACAAGCATTTAATTAAGTTGCAATTAAACTATTGTATTTATATTAGGAAAAGATTTCACTATAGAGGGTAATTTTGATACATGGTGGACAAATGAATCTACCGAGGCTTTCAAAAAGAGAAGTCAGTGCTTTTCAGATCAGTATTCAAAGTTTGAAATGTTTCAGAGGCCGGTAACTTGATAACTCTAAGCAATGTCTTTGTAAATAACTGTAAGTGTTCATTAGTATTTACAAAAATAAAATTGTAAATGAATGTTTAAATTGTAGATGAATGGTAAACAGACATTAGGCGAAGATTTAGCTGACAATGGAGGTCTTAGGCAATCACTTCAGGTTACAGTTTGTTTACTTATGTTATTTTTTAAAAAACAAAACAAAATTACTTTGTAGTTGTTAATGTTTCTGCAAGTGGTTTGGACTTATGATTATTGTATAAGATTGGGCTTGTTAAAATATGATTTTGTATAGGCTTATCAGTTATGGAAAGAGAAACATGAAGACGAAAAAAAGTTACCAGGGCTTAATTTAACATCTGAACAATTGTTTTTTCTTGCATTTGCCCAGGTAAATGTTAGGAAACATTTAGTTTTTCACTATTTTTCAAACCGTTTCATATATTGTTTTAAATATTAAATTTATCTCTAATTTTAGGTTTGGTGTACAAATTACAAAGAGTCTTCTGCAATAAACCAAATAGAAAGCGGCGTCCACTCTCTATCAAGATTCAGGTGCAAAAATAGGAATATTAAATATGCTTTTAAAATGCTGAGACATTGCTTGATAAATTTCTTGTGTTAGATTTCTTTGTTTTTTTTTGTTTTTTTTTCGTCTTAAAAGTTTTAATCTTTAACGAATTAAATTCCGAGGCAGTTTTTCTTAACTTATTTATTATTTTAAAGGGTGATTGGAACACTTCAAAACAACCCAGAATTTAGTAAAGCCTATAAATGTGAAGAAGGGTCGAAGATGAACCCAAAGAAAAAATGTCGCGTTTGGTGAAATCAAGATTCATCGGCTCTATTTTAAATTTATGGTTTGAAATAAAATCCTGTAAATATTTTATTTATATTTGATGTGAAATTTTAACGAAATTATAAAGACGAAGATTTCGAGAAGAGTATTGTTTTTGCCAAATGTCGGATTCTTCTGGAAATTTAATTTGTCAAGGTGGCGAGTTTAACTGAGATTTTTTGGCAAGAACATTATTATATTTATAGTTAGTGAAAAAATTCGTTAGATTTTAAATATTATCATATTACAATAGAGTTTGACAACCTAAAAAAATGTTGTTTTTTTTAAATTTACCAAGAGTTCACGAGTTCTCCACAACTCAATTGCTTGTCATTAAATATAAAAATAATTTAAACTCTCTTATTTTCTAATGATCATCCCGTAAAATGAAAATGGCTTTTTGTTCATGCTTTAAATTCTCATATTTCCCTAGATATAAATGGTGTTTATTTTTAAAACCAAACTTAATGCACTAAGGTAACTTATCACTCGGAAATAGCGGAAGTCATCTTTCAAGTCAACAACATTTGCGATTTAAACTGTAAACTTTTTGTTTGATAGGGGAACTTATTATGCAAACAATTTAAATATGAGTAGATAGCATTTTGTTTATGTAAGTTTTGTAAGTTCGCCCCAAATCTGAAACAAATGAACGATTTAATGAAATAGTGGATGGGGGTGGGGTGGGGTTGGCTGTTAATGGTATTTCTACTAGCCTTTTAGAAATTCCTTTTTATACTGTTTTACGCCGCGTTATGTTAAAATTATCTTTATATTTTCTCTCACAATTGCGGTTCACATTTACAACGTCATCACAACAATATTAACAAGACAAGACTTTTTCCCTTCGCACTATGGAGAGTACATCTGATGGAAAACCAAGAAGATTTCAATAATCTAAAAAGACACCTGACTTCGTCAAAGAGTTATGTCTCTTATTTTATGGTTTATTAATGATTAAAGTGAGTTTACAAAGCTTCCTTAAGATGTGTTTTACACTGCTTCCTTTGTATTCGGAAATCTCATTCTGATTACGAACATTATGCGAATCTAAAAACTCGGAAGAAGCCGGGTAAAACTTGATTGATTAGTGAATGCAGTTGATACTTTACTTCGATTAAAGTTCGGTTGGATTAAAAAATTTGTGAAATTCCAAAAGATTTTTATTACCTGGTTTCCATAGGTATTTACTTAAGTTAAAATAAGGTATTTTTTGTTAGACTTCAGATAAGACAAATAATGAAAAAAAAAAAAAAAAAAAAAAATGGATTCGATGCATCAGAACTCCCTCAAGTCTGGATCTCAACCGCAAAGTATTTGAAGTCCGACTGTTTTTTCTTTTGTTGCATATTCAATAAACATTATTTTTAAAAAACTGTCTTTTGGGCTATCTGGAAAATTTTCCAAACTTTTAACAAACGAATAATTTTGACGTACATTGTATTTACTACTAATAATGCAAAAGAGAGTTCACAAACCGAACGAAGGAAAGATGATGTGTGTTCAACACTCCTTTTTATGAACATGTGACATTCAACAAAACCTTCTTTGGTTTCTTCTTTTATTTAAGAACTCTTACGTACAAATTTAATCAGTAATTACTAATTAGTTGTTAATTTTATCCGCGATGAGAAAAAAAATGTTGATCAGTGTAGTTTTTGTATTATGGTCATAATTTTCTATACATTTTTTTGTTACTAGTGGCTGATTTGCAACCCTTAATAATTTTGCAAATGACTTTTGGATGTAAGTTGGTATATTTTACCTACCAGACTTCTAAAAACATGTCGTTATTATTTGTATCTTATAATATTATATTAAAATAGCGATGTATGCTGATAAGAATGAACTGATAAAATCTGGTGTGGTCTTGGTAAAAAAAATATTTTCTTAATAATTGTTCTACTCGAGGCGACTCTTCCTTAGATTAAGTGAGTTCTGTCACTGAAAACGTCAAGTATGTTATTTGTTAAAAACTGTTTTCCTATTTTTATAACAATATTTATAAATGAGTTGAACTAGATTATGTAACGCTAACATTGTTTGTTTTTAGTATTAGGCTTAAGTCAGGAATGTAAGAAGGTGGTTAAATATAGATTTATTAACTTTGCTGCGTAAACAAAGTGGATATTTAAACATCACTCAAAGAAGCAGCTGACAAACATGACTCCCCAAATAGATACAACTGTTTTGAGTACTTGGCGGGTAACTTGAACATAAATGAAATGTAGGACATTTTCGATTTACAATAAACTTTTATTGGCGAATAATGATATTCATCTAACATTTGCTGGAAATTAATAAAGATCTTTGAAAAAGTTTTCAGAAAGCACGTCATTATTTTTTCCATTTTAGGACCATCAGGATTTTTTTAAGACCACCAGATTTTTTTAATACTACTAAAACGTCGTCTAAATACAATCACTGTCGTCTCGATTACAACATTTAAATCACTGTCGTCTCGATTTACTATCAGTCATGTTTTAAATTTTTAGCTTCTCATCCTTGCGTATTAAAGATTATTCTAAACTAAATTAAAAAAATAATCTAGTACAGTTGCTGGCAAACTGTAGCGAGCGGAATCATATTCGGCTATTCCATGAATGTAAAAAATTGTGAGGATGGAGAATTAAAACTCTGTTTTCCTCCCCTTTTGTAAAACTCTTTTTTGAGCTTTATATAGTTTTTAGTTGTTTTCCTTTGCGATAACTATTCATCATTTATTTATATGGCAGGTTGATGAGTCTTTTCCCAGTTGCTTTTAACTTTTCTTCTTTCGGTTATATCGTCTACTTACGTGATAGGTTGATGAATCATCGTGTATAAGTCTTCTCCCGGTCATTTTATCTTAACTTTTCTTCTTTTTACTTTATCATTTATTTAAATGGCAGGTTGAATAAATCTCCTTGTGTACATCTTTTCCCAGTTGTTTTTTTAGCATTTCTTCTTTCCGCTTTATCGTTTATTTATATGGCAGGTTGAATAAGTCTCCGTGTGTACGTCTTTTCTCAGTTGTTGTTTTTAACTTAATTCTTTTCGCTTTATCATTTATTCATAAGAAGAGTTGACGAATCATCTTGTGTACCTCTTTTCCAATCGTTGTCTATAATTTAATTCTCCCTCCTCACACTATTTTTTTTATAAAATTTAAAAAATTATATTCTTGTTATAAATTATAGTTTTTATTCAAATTCACAAGACTCTATTTTCTTAGCAGAAAATGAAAATTTCTTTAGAAAATCTTTCCTTTTTTTTATATTCACAAAATTGTAAGGATTTCGGGAAATAGTGAAAATGGTAACTTGCTGTCATGGTTACAACACAAATCAGATTTAAAAGTTTTTCAAGATTTTTTGTTGTGAAAAATTGTGAGAAATTACGCTGCTCATCTAAATATTCCTTCAAGGATTCAGGAATCAAAATAACTCAGTGGTATCGAGTGAAACAGATTCTTTTGTTTAAAATTCCTATATTTACATAATTAAAAATGGGTACAAACCATAAAGTAGGGCTTTTGTAAGAACTAGCTTAATCTTTTGTGGTTAAGTTCTTCAGATCCATCTTTAAGTTCATATGTGAACCTTCACAAACAGTTTTCTTCATAAGGTTGTTCATATGTTCATGTCTTCATGTGTTCTTTTCTTTTTTAGGCGGATAAAAACTCTTTAAAGCAGGTTTTTTTTATTTCTGCTAAATTTCAATAGTTTGACTGATTGCAACACCAAAGAATTTTCAATTACTGGTCAATTATTGTATCTGTGAGACGATGACGTTCACCTAATCTTTTCTCTTGTTGTTTTAGTTTACTATAGCGTGTATCTATGCCTTTTTTGATAGTGACCAATACATTCTAGCTTTGTTACAAATACAAAGCTTTTTACATCACCACCTCCCAGAAACTTTTCAATTTTACCGCTTTAGTTTTGATTGCCAAAAAATATACTCTTCATTTTTCACTTCCATACCATCATCATCTGCCTTCATAATTACAGTGGGTTGCCTAAATACAGAGTCATTACTTTTTTTATGGGAAACTTTTGTTTTTTTTCAAAATATATAACTCAAACTCGTTAGATTTACCAGTCTTGAGTAAATATTAATCCAATTAGAACATACTTGTATTTCTAATGTAGCAAAAAAATGGAGTCAGTTAAAATTTAACGACTTAATTTGAAACATCTCAACGAAATTTTATCCGAACGGTCTAAAACTTTCGAACGATCTAAAACTTTCGAACGATATAAACGTTCTTGCGAAAATAAAGCTAAGTTATCATTTTTAAATCTTGAGTTATTCGCATAACAATTATTTGGTAAAGTAAAAAAACAAAAATAGGCAGAAAAACTGCGGCAAATTGTAGGTCTGCTAAAAGATAAAAAGCCAACGAGAAATAGCTCGAAAAAGCAATGTTTCGCTTAAATGTGAACAAACAACGTTGAAAAACCATGAGCTACATAATGATTCAAAGGTTTATCGAGGCTTAGTAGGCCTTTAAAGCTAATTTCAAGAGGCCAAAGTTATCTTTATTGAAAGGTTAGACAAGACCCTAAAATTTCTTACCGCGAACTTGCTGAAGGGTTCACAAATACACCTGGTAACGTAAGTGTTAGTAGATGAACTATACAAAGATGCCTAAATAAGAAAGACTTAGATTGCTATATCGCTTCTCAAAAACCACTTTTGCGTGTCTCAGATCGCCTAAAAAGATTAAAGGGGTGTAGAGAAAGACTTGGTCTGTAGAAGACTGGTCCAAAGTCATTTTCAAAGACGAATCCAATTTTGAGGTGATAATCTTAACTCAAGATTAATTGTTTTTGTATACCAAGGATATAAGGCGGAGGAGGATCAATCAGAATATGGGGATGCTTCTCCCATAAAGGAACAGAGTCATGCAACATTTATAACGGCAGAATTAACAGGTAAAATTTCAAAGAAACCCTCGAAAGTAAACTTTTACCAACAGCCAGAGCTTATTACGGAAGACTACAACAATGGATTTTTCAGCACGATGGCGCAACGGCTCACACTGCGATCTTGGTTAAAGAGTGGCTTGATCCGAAAAACATTACGGTCATGCCTTGGCCAGCTCGTTCTCCAGATTTCAATCCCATTGAGAACATTTGTGCTTGGAGAGACAAGAGATTGGTCAATTAGACCAGGCCTTGGAAATACTTTAGAAAGAATTTCCAAAAAAATATGCATTAGACTAGTTGAATCTATGCTTTGACGTGTTCGCTCATGTGTGAAAGTTTTTGGTGCGCATACAAAATACTAAAATGACTCTATATTTTTGCTCTGTTTTTTTGTTGTTGTTGTTGTTTTTTTAACAGTTGTATATATTTCTCATAAAAAATCTTATATTTCTTTCTTGAAAAAAATTCTTTTCTTATTTTGTTTATAATACCACTGTTAATAAAATTTAAAACAATTTAAATTATTAACTTTTTTGTTAGCTTTAAATTTTAAAAAATCGTAAAAAAAATCATTGAAAATCAACTAACTCTATATTTATGCAACCCACTGTATATGAACACTCTTTCTTCAAGAAAGTACGTTGTTTGCAAACCGGGCAGTGTAGTACTGATATAATAGAATCAATAAAATTGATGTATTTTCTGTAGCAATTGATTTTGACATATTCACATGGCTTGGGATTTAATTTTGCGAAAGAATTTTGCGCTTAGAGTTCCGTGGATTTCCCGACAGAAATTCTCAAGAAATTTTCAAAATTTTTCCATCCTCGAGAAATCTCGAGATCTTGAGAAATGGAACTTTTAAAGTTTCGAGAAATCCCAAATCTCAAAAATTTAAGAAGATATCTCGAGAAATCCAATCAATTTATTACTATTATTCTTTAATATCTTTATTATTATTTAAATTATTAGTTTGTTAAAAAAACAAAAAGACATTTATGCTAAACCTTTTTCCCAGATAAAAAGTAATGTAAAAAAAAAAAAAAAGCAATTAATGAAGCGTTTTTTTAAAACTAAGTTTTGTATGTTAATTAAACTTATGAAGAATGCTGTTGAAAAAAAAAGTAGAGTCTCATTAAACACTTTTTTCAAATGATTTGTTCAAAAGTTATTTTTTGAGTCTTGACTTTGGAAAACAAATGTGACGCAGTGTGGAAGCTTTACAACTGATTTGAAGACAAAGCAACATGCTTATAATGCAACAAAATTGTTTAATGCAAGTCATAACCAACTTTTGAACTTCATCGTCATTTAGAAAGAATTTGTAATATGAAGCGAAAGGAGCCTGAGTCTGCTAATAATTGGACCACGAACTTTTCACAGCTTTTTGAATAAATCTACACTCTGCTGTATAACTGGAACAAATTGTAGCAAAATTGGCAACGGAATTTCAGTCAATGCTCTTACAAAAAATGAGTTCTTTCGAAATAGCATAAGTTCTTTGGAATACTGTCTTCCAAAATGTCACACAGTTATGTATTTGGTCAAGAACTACCAAACACCAACAAATGTGATTTAAAAAACAAAATACAGAATATTTTGTACTCTAATTTAATTTGTTAATGTATTTATTACTGTTATAGTTGGATTTACACGTGCAAAAAAAAGTTTCCGCCACATAACATACATTGACGCTATAGGATCTTCAAAGACACATTTATGAATAGAAGCGCGTTACATTTTTACATCTAGTTCATAGAAGATTGTGAGAGCATGATAATTGCTCGACATATACAAATCGAAATTTATTGGAGTAACCTTTTGCAGCGATAGCAGTAGTCATACCTTTTCCAGCGATGACAACTGCACAACGATGTGGTATAGGCTCAATTATTCGATTATTATAAGCAGGTAGAATTTTATCTCCATTCTTTTTTCAAATATAATACGACCTTATTTCAGTATCTACTCTTTCGAAATTGACGATGTAGCATTTCGCAAAAGTGATCTATTGGGTTCAAGTACAGTGTTGATGTGGCCAGCCTAAAACTCTCACATTTAAAGCAGAAAAATATTATTTGGAGATTTTAGCAGGATAATGACCTTAAACACGTACCCAATTAAACTTGGGTACGTGTTTAAGGTCATTATCCTGCTAAAATCTCCAAATTCCGCGGCATTGTTTCTTCAGTATAAGATAAAAAATTGTTTTTCGAAACGTTCTTATAAACAGCAGCATTCATACTTTCGTTGATCTCGATGAACCAACTCCTTGTGCAGAGAAAGTTCTCCAAACCATCACACTTCCTCCGTCGTGTTTTACACGATTTTTAACATGTGATATTTTTTATCGTATCAAAATCTCCGATAAAAATATGGCGCGCAAAAATTATCGAAATGGAGTTTCAATACGATATCGGTTTTATCGCATCAGTTCAAACGATATTATCGAAATAAATTGAAATATCTTATTTTGCTTTCTTTATCGAAATATGATAAAAAAAAAAAATAATATTAGTGATATTTGGTTATATTTATTGCTAATTTAAGTTTATTTATTGTTAAGGAAAAGCGCTAAAAGCAATAAAGCACTAGATAAAGTTAAAGTAACTAAGCCAACACTCAAGTGGTATTAACTATTTGCTAATAAATGCATATAAATGCATTTATTAGCAAATAATTAAACATATATAAAAAAAAATTAAATTTAGATTGTAAAAACTACCACACAGGCCGATCTACAGAAACAGACGATGCGAGTTTGTTAAACAACAGTGAACATGGTTTTACGTAAAAAAACCTGAAAAAAGAAAAAGTTTTTTTAGTAAACCTCTCGTTTCTGCGTTAACCTTTTGTTTAGGACTTTCGGTTAGGACTTGAACAGAATAAATTTTTGTAAATTTTTTGTTGACCTACTATCTACAATGTTATAAAAGTCTTGATTTTGATTTGTAACTTCAAATAAAAGCTAAATAATTTTTTAATCAATGTAAATACAAAGGGACGTACCTACGAAACTTCGAAAGTGTATGACTTTCAAATTTACTATAAATACAAAGGAACGTACCTACGTAACTTCGAAAGTGTATGACTTTCAAATTGCATTTGAAAGTGAAAAAGTTGAACCAAAAATATGTTTAATAATTTTATCGAACATTTTTTTTCGAGAGAGGTTTTTGCAAAGTTGCTCAGTGTTAGTTCAAGTCTTCTACCATGGAAGGGGGGGGGGGGGGTATCCCAGAGGTGAAGTCAATAGTAATAATTGAAAGTTATTGGATTGTTATACAAAATAAAAGCTTCGATTTTCGGTGCTTTTTCCTTTTTAAATATGAGCTTTTTTTTTTAAATATTGTAAAAAAGTTTCTTTTTATGACAATAACAAGATATTTCGAGATATTACGATAATTGCCGATATTTTACATGTTTTTCTTTTTTTAAAAGATGATATGGAGATGGGACCAAAAAGCCAAATCTAATTCAGGCCAGATGTTGGCATTGCTCAGTTAGAGTCAAGTTGAAGGCAACACCAGCGGACTGAGATCTGACCTTGAGCAGAGCTCAAGCAGAAATCTTGTTTTGAAGTTGCTCAAGGGCCGGGTTGAGAAGAAAAGTAACGTTTGATTTTGCTTTTGACAATATCGAGCAAGTAACTGTAATCTAAATTAATTGAAAAACGAAATAAATGAAAATTTTTTGTATTGAACTTTTTATTTCATTAAAATGAGCTTTTTCTACTATTTAACCGCACAAGATTTTTTTTTTTACATTTGCAACAAATAAACGCCATATTTAACAAATTATGTACTTTTTTTAATGTTGTTTACAAATGCTTTTATCTATTTTTTAGATTTAGGACTCAGATGAGGCTTATGAGCAAATCAGAGGTGACAAAGCTCCAGTGGTACTTAATTGATTAGTAAAGAAAAAAAAGCTGACATCTCCTTCCAACGCTCACACAGTCAAATACTTTCACAAGTGTAAAAAGTAAAATTTAAATTGTTTGCGCTCATGATTCAGCTGCAAACATGAAGGCTGCTGTCAGGAGATTTGTTCAAGTGCATTAATCACTACTTTGTGCAGACCACCTGCTTATTCTGGCGGCTAATGACACTATTGGTCAGTTCAGGCTACAACTGGATTGAATTTTGGATCAGCTGTGGCTCAGGCAATTGAATTGGCGTCAAGATGTCACAAAATATTTCTTTCTGAGTAAAAAAACCCAAAAAGAAGTTAGAACTTTTCTGGACAAGTCTGATTTGGAGGACAAAGATGACATCAGATATGTAAAGATCATCACACCTGTCAAAACCAGTTAGAAATGAATAATTTTTATGTTGGAGTCCATTGTCAAGATGAGAAGAGTGTTGTTGTCTATGAAGGACAACCCATTGGCAATTGTTGGATCCAAGCTTGCTCAATTCATCCCGTCTGAAACCGAAAATGATTTATTTGACAAACTTTTGCCTTTTGTAAGCAGAGTTGTCAATATTTCAGAAAAAATTCTCAGCTGATAAAGTTTCTACACTGGGTAAAGTCATTGGACACTTATATAGCATTCACTACAGAGCTGCTGAAGCTGTCAGAAAGAAACTGTTGTCACGACCTGCTGAATTCTTTATGAGAATTCTTCTTAAAAACTTAAATGAAAGATTCGAGGATTGAGGTGCCACCTATGTTTTTTTATGCAGTTGGAAATTTGTGAAACCCTCGCTGCAAAAACACAACTTTGAAATAAAATTGGTGGAGAAGATGCATTTGGCAATGCCTGTAATGCACTTATCACTCACAGTGACAATCATCAGGCCTGGTTGAGAAAAGTCAGTCACCCTCCTCCAGATGCAATGGAACTTGGTTGAGATTTACAAACTCAGCTGAAAAAATTCCCTTGTGTGATGAAGGTGACAAAGCTGATGATCAACACTCCCACAAGCTGGAGTTTCTTAGTCCAACATTCAAGTTGAGTGGAAATGTGCATGGATGTAATGGCTATTCCAGCCATTAACACAGATGAAAACAAAAACAAGTTTCAATTGTTGGCTGAAACTGCTAACAACATATTAAAAAAAATAAAAATAATATTGAAAAACCCCATTCCTATCACGCTTATTTATCATTCAAATTTGTTTAAATAAATATTTGAAAAAGCAAAATAGATTTTTGTAGTGACTTATGGGGCATGAAGTAATTAAACGATCAGTAATATAATTGAAGAAAAAGTAAAATATGTGAAAAATTTTAACATTTGAAGCTTGCTAAAAAAATGATTTGAGAATAATAACTTTAATCAATTAAGTAACGTGATTTCAATTAAAACTACTGCAATTGTTTTAATTAAAAATTGATTTACCTGCAAACGATTACAATTAGAAAACCGTCATGATCCCACACTAAATTAAAAAGAAGTCATCTAAACTTAAAATTTTCTCATAAAAGTTTCGGTTCATTTTGGTAGTGGTTTGAACCGAAATTTCATCCGAAACCGAATAAGTAAAAGGTTGTCGAAGCTGAAATTTCAGCTTCGGCTGAAATCGAAGCCGAAAGTTTCTGTTCACTACTGTGCATCCAGCAAAACTATGAAAGGATTACCATTATAACCTACATCTTCACTTCAAAAGAGGAAGAGTTTATTGATCTTGAAGATCCACCAGCATCACCTAAATTTGAAGATAAGGGTACTCAAAATAGCACTGAAGAATCTTTTGCTAAAGGAACAGCAACTTTTAACCAATAAACTTTAATCAGGCTTTGTATGCTTTTTTTTTTAAACTTTTTGTTTTAATAAAAAAACACGCCTACCACGTCATGACGTTTATGGACGCCATCATTTAAAACAGCAGATACAGTTAGAGAGATATCTGAACAAAATATTTTATTATGGAAAATAAACTTTGTCAGGTTATTTCAGAAAAAAATAACTTTATAAAAATAAAAAAAATTATCATTCTGAAAGAAAATTTTATTACGAATTCAATATGCAAAAAATAAAAAAATACCAATAATAATATTTAATTGATAAAAAATTAAGATATATTTAAACTATGCAATTTTTCAGCATTAGATAAGTATCAGAACAAAATTTTAAAGATTAAGGGTTAAAGATTAATGCTTCTCCGAGTAATTATTTTTATGAATTTTAAATATCGAGTTGGACCGCCTTTAGCTTTTATGACTTCTGCAAGTCGACATGGCATCGATTCAACTAATTTCTTTGTCGTATCTGAGTCGATATCAGCCCAAGCTTCTTGAAGCATGATCTTTAGCTCCTCTTTTCTTTTTAGACATCGTGTGCCACATTTTTTATCCAGAATAGCCCAGAGATGTTAAATTGGATTGAGATCTGGACTTTGCGCTGGCCATTCAAATTACTCAATTTGCTTTTGGATAGACGATAATTCGCCTGACTTTTTTTTCCCGTGAACTTTGGGAAGTCAGACGAGAAAACTTTGGTTTTTGCGCTAATGCAATTTTTCATCTACCGGAACAAATATGTTCCTGCGGCTTTTCTTTGATCTTAATGAAATATCGTAAAGTTTCGGGGGGTTAATCTCAAATTGCGCCAAAATTTAGTTAATTAAATTATCAGTGCTATTCAGCAGCAGTATAACAAAAGAAAAAAATAATTTCAAGTATGCTTTTAAAAAAGTTTGTATTTATTTCTTATTAAACTTCTGAAGGATTTCAAAACGTAATTATATTTCGCCATTATTCATTTTTTTAAATAACCAAAGTTTTCTCGTCTGACTTCCCAAGGTTCACGGGAAAAAAAAGTCAGACGAACTATCGTCTAGCTTTTGGATAAAAAACTCTTTTGCTTTCTTTGACATATGTTTGGGGTCATTGTCGTGTTGGAAGATAAAATGTTTTCCTAATCGTAGTTTTTTAGTTGAAACCAGAAGATGTTTATTGAGAATGTTAACATAAACCTCAGAGTCCATAATTCCATCAATAAACTCCAGTTTTCCTGTTCCGTTTCAAGCCATCGATCCCCATACCATAACATACATACCATAACATACATACCATAACATACATACCATAACATACATACCATAACATACATACCATAACATACATACCATAACATACATACCATAACATACATACCATAACATACATACCATAGCATACATACCATAATATACATACCATAACATACATACCATAACATACATACCATAACATACATACCATAACATACATACCATAAAATTGTCTCCACTAAATTTTACAAATACAACTGAGTGTAAATGTTTCACCTTTTTTTTTTCTCTAAACTTTTTGAGCTCCATCAGACTTCACAAGATTAAATTTTGACTAGTCCGTCCACAAAACTTTCCTCCAAAATGATACCGGCATATTTACATTTTTTTTAGCAAATGCAAGTTTTCTATGGATTTTTGAAAGGAATGGTTTCTTGCGTGGAACTCTTGCTTTGAATCCACTTTCTTTCAATAGATTTCCAATAGTACATGAGCTCACTTGTAACCGAAAATCTTTCTCATGGAGGCTTGACACTTTTGGTGCTGATGAAAAGCGGTTTTTTTGCACCAGCAGTTTTTTTTGCACTTGATAATTTGTTGATCTATTCTTGATGTTGTTTTACGCTTGGCTCCGAATCTTGGCTGATTTGCATATATCTAAACATATTATACTTTTTAATCAGATCGCTGATGGTTCCTAATGCCGTTCTAGTCGCTTTATTTATCGACCTAAATGTTTTACTTTGCTTGAACAAGTCAATAACCAAATTGCGCTGAGCTTGGGACCATTCCTTGTTTTTAACTCCCATACTTGATGATGTCAATGGTAAATCAAATGAATTTGAAAAATACCAGTCAATTATTAAAAAATACTCGTTGTAAAACAAAAATATTTCTAAAGCTATTGATTTAAAAACTTTTTTTTGATATTCAATTTCAAAACTTCGTTTACAAAACAACATGTTCGGATAATTATTTTTCGTTGAAGTTTTAACACTCCTTCGGGAATCGTTAAATTTTAGCAAAGCAAGTTAATTGCCGTTTATTAATTTTTTGCTATATGAAATCGTGATTAAATTTGCGTGATTAAATTTGCAACAAATCAACGAGTCTACTATTACTTCACTTACATCTATTACGGTGCGCCATTTTTATATTATTTTGATTTAAAAGTTAAGAGTTTTTCGAACTTAAATATAAATAGAAACAGAATTAAAAATAGAAACAGAGATAAAAACCAGTTTGAAAAATAGTTACTTTCATTTCAACAATTAAGGCAAATAACCTTTAAATAAATAGTTCTTTATTGAAAATTTATGCATGCCTAAAAAATATCATTTTTTATTAAGACAAATATTAGGGAATAATTTCAAATAACTTTTAAATGATTAGTTTTTTTTCGGAAACTCTTTGCATGCATCAAAAACTATAACGCTTTATCAAGGCAAATATTTAGGAAATATTGAGGTAAATATTTCAATAAAAAGTCCGTAAACCAGAAATGTCCCTTACAAAAAAACCCAGCGAACTTCCAGTGAAAGTTCACTGGAAATGTAAAAGATCACTGGAAATTCACCGAGTTCGCTGGGTTTTCCGCAAATTTTACGACTTCGCTGGAAGTTCACTGGAAGTTTAACGAAAAACGTCATTTTATTTCCAGTGATCTAAAACCTTTGTGGAAATTTAGCGCTGATTTTCAATAATCGAAAACGCCGCGGGTTTCATAATTCAATATTGATATAACTTTTGCTAACATAACTTTTTTGAAATTTGACAGATATAACATCTTGAAAATTTTTTTCCAATTTCTGTAATTAAGTAAACGTTGTTTTTTTTATATCTACAGTTTCAGTTTCTATTATTTTAAGTTCTACTAAATTTCCAAAACCACAGGTATGTTGTTCAGTATGTTCATTTTTATTAAAGCGAATACATATTCAACTTTATAATTTCACAAAAATTTATTATAAATTTCTTTATTGTAGATTATTGAACATAATAGTGATTGATAATGATTGATTTTTAAATATATATATATATATATATATATATATATATATATATATATATATATATATATATATATATATATATATATATATATATATATATATATATATATATATATATATATATATATATGTATTAGGGTGTCCCAAAAACAGTATTTTTGAAAATAATTTGTTCCCACCCCCTAAATGTGCTCTATCTAATATAAAAACACTAGGTTTAAAATTTTTTTGGAATAAAAAATATTTTAAGGGGTCCTTATAATTTCCAAAAAAAAGTTTTTCAAAAATATGTCAAATATATATATATATATATATATATATATATATATATATATATATATATATATATATATATATATATATATATTTATTTATATATATACATATATATATTTATATATTTATATATATACGTATATATCCAAATAATTTTAAATGTATTCTTAAAATAGAGTGCTCAATGTTCTTAAAAGAACATAGCAATAATAAATTAGTAAAAATCATTTATCAAACTTATTTCATTTTACACTGTGTTTCATCAATTAAGACATCAGAAAATTTCATCAATTAAGACATCAGAAAATTTCATCAATTAAGACTCGTCAGAAAATTTCATCAATTAAGACTCATCAGAAAAGTTCATCAATTAAGACTCATCAGAATAGATATTTTGTAAGTTTTATAATTTTCAAAAGAATATTAAATTTTCTGAATAATTATAAAATTTAAATAAAATTATAAAATTTTATACCGCTTAAACACCTTCATTTAACATATATATGCATTTGATATTTATATATACATCATACACTTGATAAAAAATTTTTCATCAAATAAAAGTATAGTTTGTATTGTATATACTAAAGAACTAGCTGTAAAATAAGCATCATTGTTATTTAAGCACAATTAGGTTAAGCACAATAGTTTCTCTTGTTCTCTTTCTGATGTCAATCTTGTTTAACTAAAGTTTAATTTTACCTGCTTGCCTCTTTTATTTTAGATGCCTAGAATTGGTTGCTACAAGAAATGGCAATCAGGGGAAGTAACTATTCCAAGAACAACACGTTGGAGGATGTCAAAAGTTAACTGTGCTCAACAACAGAATTAGAGCACCTCTGATGACAATGATTCTATTGACGATGAATTTATGGATCATTTATCTGACTTAGATGAACCAAAAAATGAAACAATCAATAATGAGTTTGATGAAAATGAAAGTTCAGAGAGTCCACCTCTGTATCCTGGCTCAAAGATAAATGTCTCTAATGTATGTTTATGCATAATGACTTTTGTTTTGCACTTTAATTTGTCCTACGAAGCCTTAGTGGCGTTGTTAACTCTCTTAACTATTTTATTGCCACACAGTGTTTTGCCTACATCTAAATATTTGTTTTTGAAGTTTTTTAAGAAGGAAAAAGAGTTATATGAAAAAGTTTTTTTTTGTGATGTTTGTGAAGTTGCTTTAAGTCTTAATAAGCAGTGTACAAAATGTTTGAAATATTTTACATCATCCTATCTTCATAAGAAATGCAATTATTATTATTGTTTTAGTATATTTTTTTAGTATTAATTATTTTGATTACCGAATAATCTCTAATAGTAACCAGGTTTATGTTTCAGTGTCCCCAATCAAATTTTTTTATTTTAAAGTAATGATCGATTTTTAAATATACATATGTTTTTGTTTTTATAATTTATCCTTGGTTTTTAAAGTTAATTATGTTTATACCTGTTATACTATTTTATGTTTGCTTACTATTTTACTGTTTATTTTATATATGTTTTTATATAATTATTAT
This sequence comes from Hydra viridissima, assembly GCF_058129835.1. Taxonomy (NCBI): domain Eukaryota; kingdom Metazoa; phylum Cnidaria; class Hydrozoa; order Anthoathecata; family Hydridae; genus Hydra; species Hydra viridissima. Next base: position 2,570,943 of record NW_028324308.1, on the reverse strand, counting down.
ATATGTCCTTTATATATTGTATCTTTTTTTTTTTAGCTCCGAAGTCCCAAACGGAAAAGAATGCGTCAAGCACAATTTAAAAGACATACTTACGAACGAACTCACGAACTTAAAAGACATACTTACGAACGAACTAACCAACTTAAAAGACATACTTACGAACGTACTCACGAACTTTACGATTTTCTTTTCTTTTTTTTGTTTTGATTACTTGTCTGTGGAGAACGAACACACCGCTAAACTCATGATTTTTTCGCCTCAAAATATACTAAAATATACTAATAAAAAAAATTTAAAAAAGTTTAGATAAATTATCAGGAAAAATAAACAAATTGCATTTATTCGAAAACAAAAAATGTACGTACAGCCTTTTGATTCTCGACTAATGAGATACACATTTTTTTTATTCAATTTTTTTTCAAAGTTTTTCAAACAAGCTCGGGTAAGCTTATGCAAAATGATTATGCTTTATCAAATATTTTGTAGATTATGTTTTATGATTTAAATTTCTATCAAAACAAAAAAAATAGAAATACAACTGATTTTCTGTTTTGTTTGTTTAAATGGTTAAAATAGAAAAAAATTTGATTTATGAAAATTTGTATTCATACTTAAGGTAGTTAATTATTTATACATTGTATTTTTATTCTAAATATCGATATTTTTAAATAAATGCTATATTAAATTTTTTTTTTCCTATGCTTAATTTGTCTTATTTCGCGCTTCACGGTTTTAAATATTTAAAATGTTTATCAACGTTTTAAAAAAAATATATCCTAAAAAATAAAATTCCAGCGAATTCGCTAAACTTCCATTTTTTATATATAAACATGAAAGTTAACTTTCATAGCTAATTAGCTATGAAAGATCACTGGGAGTTCAGTGGGTTTTGGAACAAGATTACTGGAAGTTCGCTGGAAAAGTTCACTGGGAGTTCACAGGGTTTTGGAACAAGATCACTGGAAGTTCGCTGGAAAAGATCACTGGAAGTTCGCTGGGTTTTGGAACAATTTTTCACTGGAAGTTCACTGGGTTTTTTTGTAAGGGGTAACTCGATTAGTGTTTTCTGATTTTTAATCCTAAAAATAATCCGTATTAATAAAACGATCCGTTTTTGCGGATTTTAAATTCGATAAATAATCCGAAATATTAGTCCGATCCGATCTTGCAAACTTAATCCGAAAAACTAGCCGATTTGTTTCATTTTTATGTTATTTCATTTTTTTTTCTTTTCAGATGCCTAAGCTATCTAATATTTGGGAATTTTTCAACAAGGTGGAGGAAAGCAAGGCAAAATGTAAGACCGGTGGCAAAACATACTTGATCAATAAAAGCACCACAAGTCCTTTAAGGAACCATTTGAAAAGAGTCAATTTGAATTTATATAAACAATTAGAATAGCAAGATGAGGAAAAGTCAATAATTTAAGTCATTTTTAATGAGCTTACCTCTGAAGACTCAGTTTTGAACAAACACAAGAAAGAAAAAGGAGATATCCACACACACAGAAAGATACACCACCATCGCCACAGCCTGGACCAAGAGGAACTTGTGACAATTCCAACATTTAAACACGACAGGGTAAAAAACAGGCTACCAAACCAGAATGGGAAGTCACTGACATCAATCAAATAAGAGCTGTTATTGACATTACTAGATAGGTGATTGAGGACAGTCGACCATTTTCTATTGTAGAAGCTGACGCATTCACCTGGACGATGAAAACTGCAACCAATCGTCAATTCAGAGCCATTACAACAAAGAATATATCTACAAAATACATTCCTATCCTTTTTAAATTCATCAATATTGCCAAGAAGCTCAATGAATCAATTAACAAACTTGAACTTGATTTTGGGGTCAAAACCTGGATAAGGTCGACGGTACAGCTGATGTCCATGCAAGTGTTAGAAAATAAATTTGCGCACAAAGTGCAATTGTTGTGTCAACCATAGGGTTTGCAATCCCGTGCTATATTTAAAATCCCGGGATTTCGGGATTAAATTTACGTATTCCCGGGATCCCGGGATTTTTAAATACCTGTTCATGAAAGGTTTTAACATATTATTTTAGAAAAATTTTAAGGAAATTAATAAGTCATTTAAAGTATGCCTAGAAAAAACTATCAAATTACAAGGAAGTTCTTTGGTTTTTTAATATCATACATACTCAATTATTAAATTATAAAGACTTCGTTGTTTTTTTAGATATAATATACATATGCAATTATTATTAATTATTTTTAAAATATGTTTTGAGGAAGCAGAGCACATCCAAAGTTTCATCGCCCAGACGACTTCTTATTTTGTTGCAAAAAGTCCGGCCGCAGAAAAAGCACGTTCTGATTCCACACTGGTAGGCTTAATAGTCATTAAAAAATTATACGCACTTTGCAAAAAATCACCACGTGTTCCTCCATTTTCAAACAACACCATTTCCTTTTGAATTTTCATTGATAACGTCTCACATCGAGTTGGTATGCTGGGCAAATGTGCTTTTTTTTTTTATAGCTTTATTAAGTTTGTCCATTATTCTTTTGCTCTTTTTAAGAGCAAAAGAAATAGATTCAGATGAAGAGTCAGAAGAATCAGAAAAAATTTCGAGTAGTGCCTCATTTGAAACAGAAAGTTCAACTTCTGATTCAGACTCATAAGCTGTCAATAATGTAGCTGGATTTGTAGCGTCTAGTCTTTTAAGTAACTCAACTATTAATTTGCGACATTTTATTGAACTCGGAACTGTTACTAGCTCTATTTCAGATTCGGACTGAATGTTGGTTCTACCATTGTGTAGATACTGAAGGATCCCACTTACATCGGTACGCCTTTGTTGCATTCGAAGAACGAGAGATAAATGCAACTTTTGACTTTTGATAACGTTGTTAGCATCTTTAAGTTTTTTTAACATAAAAGTTATGGCAACATCGGCTGTAAACAAACTAGCATCCCGACGGCAAAGGGCCTCAACTGTTGCTTTTACCGGGACTAGCGCATTAATGATAGCAGATACAGTTTTAATCTCAATATTAGATAAAGCTAAAGATTCACCTTCCGGTAGACTTATGTCTATTAATGCCTTTTGTATACAATTTTTTAACAAACAGACGAGTTGAAGATTTGACAAAAGACTGTTCCATCTTATCTTGTAATCTTTTATTAGAGTTATTTGTTTCCCAAATTCAGCCGCAACATACTTCTGCAAGATATCGTTTTTTTTTTTCGGTGATTGTCTGAACATTACAATCAACTTTCGTACCTTTTTGATCACTGGACCACAACTTACCTCATTAATATCACATTGGTTTCCTCGATTCCTATTATGACTAGCATCGAGATCAACCAATTTATCTTTGTCAGAAAAATCATCATCCTCGCAAGAGTTACTCTCTGAAAAATCGTCTTCTATATCTGATTGTTAGTCTTCGTAGAATTGCTGATCTTTATTTCTTTCTATATCCTGCTTTTGATATAGTACTACAATAACGGCCAGTTGCACACCATGGGCAAAATTACTGTTGATTTACAGGTAATATTCTCCCAACTTTTTTCATCACACTTGCTCCGTCAGTCATAATACCAACAATTTCTTTTCTCAAATCAAGTCCATGTTGTGCAAGCTTTTGTTCTAATAGCTCAATACACTTATCTGCAGACATTGATCCCGTTATACGAATGAAGCCTAAGCTCCAGAACTGACAATTTCGTGCATGTAAATTAATATTCATGTAGCAACGGTTACGCAGTGATGTCCATTCATCAAAAGATAAAGAAAATCTTTCTCCTACACTGAATTCAGGTTTTTTTTTGCTAGCTATTCCAGTAATAAAAAAACTCCTTAATTTTTTTGCTGTAATCTACAACCATTTTACGCACAGTGTTGACTGTTGTGGGTAAACTTTGAATCCTGTAGCTATAAGACCTGCACGTATATCACTAGAACGGCATATCACGTTGAACGAAATCCCATCAAGGGCTGTTAATCGTGCAAGTGTAGCAGGAAGTGATTTTTCTTCTCGCTCCAATATCGGAAAATAATTGGTTAACGTTCTGTTTTTTTTTATTGGTGGTTCATCTCATGTGTTTACTAAAATAGTAGTTGGTGTGAGGTTAATTTTATGGACGAAAAGTAAGTGCGTATGGAGACCTTTCGTTGAACCACCTCCAATTTTTAAAGTCTTTTTGCAGTCAGTAGACTTACACATTGCTGTTTGCCCTTTTTCTTCTCTTAAGAAATGTTTCCAAACAGCAAATTTACTTTTTTTGTCATATTCTATGTAAGAAGCCATTATAATTTTAGAAAATTTACTGTTTAAATAACCAGCGATTTTATTTTTTATTAAAACTTGTACTATAAAATAGTCACAAACAGATAACGTCTATTCGAAATAAAAAATATCAGAAACTTGAATAAATGCGACTAAGCACCAAAAATTTTTAAGAATGCAATTGCAATCAAATTTCAATTTTTATAATAACTTTAATCCAATTATTCAAAAACATAACTGCAACAATTTCGAAATTGTAAAGTTCGAATTTGATTGCAATCGAACGAAAAAAATAATTCAGGAGTTTTCAATACGAAAGTAGTCGAATCTTAAGCGAAGAAATTTTAATTTAAAAATGTTCAACTGAAAACGATTTCAAAAAAAATCCTGGAATTAAATGCATAATCCCGGGATTTCGGGATTGTAAAAAACCGCGGAATCCCGGGATTAGTGCAGAATGCCCCACAAGATGGAACTCTGACCTCCTGATGGAGTCAGTGATGGATCTTTTTCCGGCGATGCATTCTTTACAGAATCCGAACCCTTCTGTTTCTGGAGGTTGTAGGTTGACAGATCTTTTACCAACAGAAGATGAAGTGGGATGTATTCAATCAGCCATCCGGCCTCTGAAAGACTTCTCAGAATTCTCCGAGAAATGCAGCAGCGAAATGAATATTAGCATCTGTTCCGTTATTAATTGCCTAAACAACATCACAGGAAGATTAGCAAGGGAGATGATCGAGCCAAAAACCGAGGTATCATCAGAGCTTGCTCACTACTTCTATGAAGATCTAAACAAGAGATTTGAAGGGGAGCTGATGAATATTAAATTCTATATTGCTTAATTCTTAGATTCTAACAGTAAGGGCATGTGCTTTGTGGACGAGGGAGAAAAATTTGAAGTAGCAAAACTGCAGCGAAGAAAGCTATGGAAGAGCTATCAAAAAAGAAGTTTTTGGATGATGAGGATGATTACAACTTTGATTTTACTGAACAACTGAGGAAAAATGTGTTTGGTGCAGGTTACATTAATCCTGGAGATGAAACAAGTACCAAGGAAGCCATTTAAACTAAAATCGAGGGGTATTTGAATGCAAAACCAGTTTTAGCAAATACAAATATACTGGAATTCTGGAAGCAAAACCAGTATAGTTATCCAATAATGTCAAGGCTGGCCAGAATAAACCTTTGTATACCTGCTGCATCGTCAACATCTGAAAAAGTTTTCTCAACAGCAGGGAACATATGCAACTCTAGAAGAGTCAATCTTTCAACCTCGAAGGTTGAGATGTTGTATATATAAAAAAAACACAAAGCAACTCAACAAAACTCAAGACGTTGTGTGGCCAGGAAATGAATTTGGAAAATGATTAACTTTCAGTGTAATTTTGATATCTTTTTTTATCTCTTTTGACATCTTATTTCATTTCGTTTCATTACATATTTGAATATTATAAATAAATAAAAAATGAATCTTATTTCAAAAGCATTCCTTATTCTGAATCCGCATATATCCGCAAAAATAATACCGGTTCGGATTCCAATTCGAAAAAAAAATTTCCTTAGTTCAATCCGATACGAAAGTTTCGGATCAAATTATAATCCGAAAAAATTTTAACGAACTATTTTCCGACACATTGTTTTCGGATCTATCAATCGGTAAATAATTACAACCGATCAGCAAACATAGTTCGGTAAGCAATCCGACAATCCGATAAACAATAACGGATCAGTGGTCTCTACTCCTTTGGTTATTTTGAAAGTGAGCAAGATGCATTGAAATTGCAATTTAATAGGCAAGTTTAATTTATCATTAAGTTTTGGAGAATATTCTTGCATTTTGCATTGAAATTTTACTTGGAAGATTTCTTTGATAAATTCTTCAATTTAATTAATCTTAACTTCTTCCCAACATTCCCTTTTTTTCTTATTATCATGAAAATTTATTTGGGCCAAACTTGTACAATATTAGAAAATATATATATCAAACTTAACAAAAAAAAAAAAAAAGAATATATTGAAAATAAGGAGAAATAAAAAAAAAAAAATTGAAAATACAGTGAAGAAAAAAAATAACAACAGCTTTAAAAAGGAAACTTAAAAATAAAATGCAAAGTTTTTTAAAAAATAATTTTTAGACTGCGTGACTTTTTTTAGAGGGATTCATTTTTTATCTGGTTCTTAGAAAGGTATTTTCAGCTCAGAAAGCGAGTCTTCCTTTTGAATATAAGTGTTTGGCTGATGTAGATGGGTTAGGGAGAGCCACTAGTGAGTCCTTTAGTGAATCCAACCCGGCTGACATTCTACTGACACTTTTCACAGACTCTAAATTCAGTGTTTTTCTTTTTCTAGAGGACATAGATTCAATTTTTTCCCATATCTCAAATATTGCAGATGTAAAAACATTTCCATAATAAATGTTATCATCCTTGACCGCTGGTACAGTTAGAGGGTTCAACATGGATTCAGGGTTTAAAGGATAAATTCCTATTTTTCTAAACCCAGCTTTGAGGTTGTCTGCTGCGTTTTCATTTATTAGAAATAGAAGTTGTTTTCTTTTTAACCTGAATTCTTTAAGCTTTTTTATCTCTGGTGATTTTGAATTTTAAACGGCCTAAAAAAAGTAATATCAGTTCGCTGACAAAGATGTGTAAAATTAAGAGGCAGGCTACAAATGCAATGTATTTTTTCCAAGCACATCTGACTTATCTCAACAGAAAAATGGGAGCTTAGATCTCCAAGTGCAGGCGTTACCGCAGTGCGGGAAAAATGCTTAAGAATGCGTAAAATAAATATTCTTTACTACAGCTCTGCGTAAATTTGCGTAAAAGTAAAAATGCGTATAACGCATTATAACTCATTTCGTTTTACCATCGGTGCAGTAACAACGGTGCTAATTGGGTTTTTCGACTCATTCTTTTTTGGTAGAATGGCAGAGTTACTTTCTAAAACCAGTTTTTAAAGCATTTATTGTCAAACCATTCAGAGCGTGAGCAGTTGTAGCGAGTCTCCTATGAATCATTCTCGGTTCATATGTCCCATGGCCTCAATGCCTTGTGTGTAACAAAAGGGAGTAGTATTTGCCCACTTCGTTTTCAGGTGGGATATCTTGAAGTGTCTCAGCTAAATTCGTAAAATATTCATTGGTGACTCGCCGAGAAATATAAACTCTCTTTTTGGAAATGTTTTGACACAATCGCTTTCGTATTTTCTTTTTAAGGCGATATATCGCCTCAAAAGAAAATACGAAACATTTCTCGATAATAAAAACGGACATTTCTCTATAGAGAAATGTCTCCGATCTTCATAGCCTGCCTGTTTTAAAAACAGTAACTGACCGCCCTTGTTTGTCAAGGTAAGCCTTGACTACTTCTAGAATGTAAGATACATCGAGTGGAAACCCCCTATTAGATGTCGTTATCAGGTGTTTAAAAGCCTAGGTATGTTTACCCTTTAGTTTATTGTAGAAAGTACTTCGAGCAATTCTAAAATCAGCACACACACATTTATTTGAAATGCTTTTCTCTCAATCATTATCATGACTTTTGTCAGTGTATCTTCATAAAAGCTGCTATACAAAATGTGATTTCTCTGATGCTATGAAGAGCTGTGAAGATATTTTTTTAAAGAAATCGTGAGACGGTTTTTAAGTGTTTATTTTTAAAAAAAAAACAAATTCAAAAAAAAACAATTTCAAAATAATTAAAAAAAAAAAAAATCTTTGTCAAATATGTTTAAATAAATAAAGACTCATTTTATATTATTCATATATATTTTTCTTCTAACTATACAATTTTTATCACGTAGAGACATCAGGTCTTTGATCGGTGACATCAACTTTACTATGTTTGGTTCCGTATAGTAAATAGATAAATACTCCGATAATCATCCAAACAGTAAATCTAATCCAAGTAATTTTTGAAAGTTTTAGCATTAAAAATGTGTTTGCATATATCGCTAATATTGGTAAAGCTGGTACGCACGGGCACATAAACGAGTATTTAGTTTTTGATTGCGGCATGGAATAAATAAGACCTACTGAAATCAAAATAAGGATGCCGAAAAAAGCTAACAGGAATATTGCCCACGCTTGCCTATTGTAAATTTGGTCAAATGCAAACAGCAAGGTACTGTTGAATGCAAAAAACCAAACAAACAAGCACAAACACATGCATGAAACTACTCTCCCCGAGAACTCAGTTGGCTGGTCAGGTTCTTTTATTAAGTTAGTTTTTCTATCAGAAGGAGATTGTTCTTGTTCGTTAGGTATTAAACCTTCTTTCGACTCTTTTTTATTTTTTTCAGAAGCATCTTTCGATGAATTGTCTGGCTCCCCTGGTATATTATTCAATGCCTTAACTGCAGAAAGATCGTTCATGAAAACTGTACTTGAAGTATTTTCAAGCCGCTCGTCATCGTCTTCAGCTTCACTATCACTTGGGTTACCTATAAAAGGTTGTGATTCACTGCCGTAATAGCTGTCTGGTTGATAACGAAGTATAAGAACACAAAGAGAAACTAGTGTATAAGCAAGCAATGTACCAATTGACATCATTTCAACTAATTCTTCTAAATCAAAGAAAAAAGCAAACAAAGCAGTAAGAATGCCCGGATAAATGGTGGCATTCACAGGTACTTCAGTTTTTTTGCTGACTTTGGTAAACATTTTGAACAATAATCCATCTTTTGCCATTGCGTAAATAATGCGTGGTAATGGAAAGAGATTTCCCAGCAAACTAGAACTTAATCCGCATATTGCTCCAACAGATATTATGTAGTTAGCCCAACCAAGACCTCTTTGAGAAAAAGCAGCAGGTATAGGGGAGTGTTTATCTAACTTACTGTAAGGTACAATTAAAGTAATTACTGAAGAAACACCGAAGTAGCAAAGAAAGATGATGGCAAGGGAGGCAACAATAGCTATAGGAATAGATTTCGCTGGGTTTTTAGCCTCCTCCCCTGTTGTTGCAATAATATCAAAGCCAACAAAAGCATAAAAACAAGTTGCTGCTCCAGACAACACCCCAGATGCGCCGTAGGGGAAAAATCCGTCCCCTTTGGTCCAGTTGTCCAAGTCAATGTAGAAAAGTCCAGTAATTATTATAAATGCAACTACACTAATGTTAAAAAAGTTAAAGGTCACAGTGAATAATGCTGATTCGCGAACTCCAAAAGCCAGAACGATTGTGACAATAATTGTAAAAACAAACGACAATATGTCTGGAAAATCTCCTAAATACTCAGTATTGAAACTCCCAATATTTGCTTGCGTCCATTCACGAACGCGATAACCAATGGCGTAGTCAAAGGAACCGGAAAGAGCAGCGGCATCCGCTGCTGTTCCAATCATATACTCCAGCACTAAGTTCCAGCCAATAAAGAACGCCCAGATTTCTCCAATGGTAACATAGCTATATGTATAAGCACTGCCTGTTGTTTGTGGTACACGTGAGCCGAACTCTGCATAACAAAGACCAGATAAAAGGGACGTTATAGCAGCAATCGCGAAAGAAATGACGACGGCAGGACCAGCCATTTTAGCAGCAACTTGTCCGGTAACGACATAAGTGCCAGCTCCAAGAGTTGCTCCCACACCAAGGTGTATTAGTTGCCAAGTAGTAAGGCATTTTGAAAGACCTTGTTGAAATGTTGATTTTGGGTTTATTTTTTTCCTTCGAAACACCAACCCAAACCAAGCATTTGCTAACGTTCCCAAACTCGGCATTATCACATTTCAATTACTTCTAAATATGTTTCCTAGATAATATAAAACATAAATTCATAAAATGCTTTCTTTAAAAAACCACTGAAATTTTTTACTTTAAGGAAAGTTTGAGCGTAAAAATTGTAACATGTTAACAGCTGTTAAAATATTTTGATAAACGGACTCTTATTGAAACAATTAAGCAGCGCATACTGAGTATATGCGAAAAAAATTTCTTTGATTTTTTCGCAAAGGGTTATTATCATTAAATTGAGGAAATAAGTTTTTAACATGCTCGTGGAAAAATCAGAAATTATCTACAAAATTAAATTTATATTTCAGTAACAAGATTTATTTATTTATTTTTTTTTTAACTTTATAAGTTTATATTTAATTTACGTTTACTTACAACAAATATATTTAAATATAGAAACAACAATCGTCATTGTACTGACAAAAATGATAAACTTTAGTTTCGCGTAAAAACAATAACAAATGATTTTAACAAACTATCTTTAAAAAATCATAACTACTGTCTAACAAAATAATATTATTTACGAAACACCGGTCGTTATCTTTCTTTTTATTTTCATTTTTATTATTATTATTATTATTATTATTATTATTATTTTTATTATTATTATTATTATTATTATTATTTTTATTATTATTATTATTATTATTATTATTATTATTATTATTATTATTATTATTATTATTATTATTATTATTATTATTATTATTATTATTATTATTATTATTATTATTATTATTATTATTATTATTATTATTATTATTATTATTATTATTATTATTATTATTATTATTATTATTATTATTATTATTATTATTATTATTATTATTATTATTGTTGTTACTTAGAGAGAACTTTTTAAAATGAAAGGTTTTCTATGGCTTAGTACATCAGTTTAATGAAAAGTGGCATTGCCAGATAGGATCAAACATCAGTGTAAAAAAATGCAATTGAGTGTTTATATTAAACACTCCATCTCCAGTATTCTTTGTCTCTCGTTATAGTAGTTATGTCAATGGCAATCAATATGCTAATTTAAAAAAAACAACCTCGACATACCGGATCAAGGGGGCGTTTCATATATGCTTTCAGTCTCATAGTTATTAATTTCGCTAGTTATTAACGATTCCTAGTTTCAATTTTCCTAAAATACTAAATCATTTTCATAATATTCTTAATTTACAAAATTATTACACTGATTCGCTGATTTTTATCAGAGATACAAAATTCATTTCTTAAAAACCGATTTTTGCGAAACAAAATTTTCACCGATAAATATTTGGCCAATCGTTTTTTATGAAATGGACCCGAGGTTTTTTTTAAACTGAGGTGAATTTAGCTCCTTATATTCTTTATTTATACTTTATTTATATTTATCTATTACTTTATTTATATTTTGGAAAAATATGTCAAATATTTAATGGTGTTAAAGAACTAAAACAAAACATAAGGAAATAGATACAACTCTAAAATCATAGAAATAAAAATGAACAACATTACCCACTTCTTTGAATTAATACTTTTGTAAAGCATTTAATTAAAATTAAAATAAATGTTAATTTGGTAATAAGAGTTTTTCTCAACATTGTTTTCTAAAGAAACAACTTAGAATTTATTTTCAAGAGAAAAGAAAAAGAAAATTTCTGGAAAAGTTCTACATTTTAAAAATAATTGCTTTATAATTAACTAAATAGTTTTTGATATTTAGTTTAAACATTAAAATCAACTAGGAAAAGATTATATTGGGATTTATAACTTATTTTATCATTCTAATATTTGTCATCATACTACCAAATATAAACTATTTTGGTGGTATGATTTTTCTAAATATTCTAGATGTAAAGTTTATAAAAACGACTTAAAGTTTTACCATATGCTCAAAACATCTTCGGAGCGTCTGAAATTATAACATCACTCCATTATTTAAGCCGCTTTAATTGCAACCCATATGACGTAATAAAAAGGTAAAATCGACCAACTCTTAATTTTGATTTTCAATATTTCAAGCTTCCGTGCACACGTCGCTGTATCGTGTTCACCTGTTGCCCTTCGGCATGACCGAGTGCTTGTAAAGCGAAGAACTCATTTTAGGCGCCTTAGAATACACGGCGTACCTTTTAGATTGGGAAGTTCGTAATTTATAAAAGATGAGATTCTGTTTAAGTGTAGCACAATTTTGGGCTCGATAATTTCAAAATAAAAGTTGTTTAACATATTTTTTCGCCAGGAGATCACAAGAATATGTTGCCAAGCTTTAAACTATTGCCATATATTACACTTTGAAATATCTATTTGTTTAAGGTAAGTATGTTACCACGAACTTTATAATTCGTTGAGCATTGCAATGAGGATTTTTATTTTAAAAAAATAGTTAACAATACAAGGAGTAGAAAAGAAGTAGGTGAAAAGTAGGTGAGAAGTAGGCGAGAAGTAGGCGAGAAGTAGGCGAGAAGTAGGCGAGAAGTAGGCGAGAAGTAGGCGAGAAGTAGGCGAAAAGTAGGCGAAAAGTAGGCGAGAAGTAGACAAGAAGTAGACGAGAAGTAGGCGAGAAGTAGGCGAGAAGTAGGCGAGAAGTAGGCGAGGAGTAGGGGAGTAAACGATAAAAATCGGCTGCAAGTAGTGACTTCGTGAAAAATTTTTTAATGGTAGAAACTTCAATCAACCCATTAGTTTTTTATTGGGGAAAAAAAATAAAAGAAAATTGTATTTTACAAAAAAAACAACCAAAAAACAAATATCAAACTGTTTTGCAGGGAGTCATGTTTTAGAATAAAAAATTTAATTTTAATCTGCTTCAAAAAAATGAGAAAAAAGACGAGTTGGAGACTTTTGTCACATAAAACACCACAGCCCAAATTGATGGTGGTCGCATAACCCAAACTGATGATGGTCGACAAACGAGCCACAGCATTTGTTAAGTGCTTGTTTGTGCTTTCATCACTCCACGTTACTTTAAGCTTATAGAATGTAAATTGATTTAGAAAGTATCGTCATCAATTCTCTAAAGATTTATAAGCTTGTATATTATTATTTACTTTGAATACAACAGGTAGTTGAAATGATGCAACAGCTTTAATGGATAAAACAAAATGATTAGAATTCATCTTCTTTACCGTGAGCCTTTGTAAGACCTTACCATGAGCCTTTGCAAGACCTATTTTTGAACAGTTTTACCGTCATGTAGTAGACAAAAGACAGCTGATTAAAACGTATCCAGTTAATTAGCCTTTTTTAAGTAGATTGAACCTTTTAAGCTCAATTAGTATCTTTTTTTCTTTCCGAAAACTGGTTTGCACCTCCCTTTGCCTAAATAAACTATCGTTTGCAATTCTTACTTAATTAACTTTTTTAAAACGTCAGGAATTTTTAATGTTTTAAACAAGTGCTATTCACAACTTTTTAGCTTTCGAAGAATAACTTTAAATGTCTCTTTTTTCTAAAATTCGAATGTAACAGAAGTTAAAAACTTTTACATTCAAGAAGAGTTTGACTTATTGAAATTAACGAGAGGAAATTTTAGCCGTAGTACGTCACTAAGCTAAAATGAAATGTAATTTATATAAATAATACGTCACTAAGCTAAAATGAAATGTAATTTATATAAATTTACTTTTAACCTTTTTTATTTAGAGTATTTTATGTCAAGACATTGTTATCGGTAAATAGCAGTTCACTTTTCTTTGCGTGATCTTTTGCTTTTAATAGTAATTTTTAGTAAAAGACACGCACCATTAACTTAATTGTTTAAACGCAAAAGCTTTTTTTGTCAAATAATTGAAATTAACGACGCGTGTTTTTACAAACTTATCGCTTTGAAAAAATCCTTTTCTCTGATTGGAAGAAGCGATTTATGCTAGTTCATGTCTTATGAAACAGCTTACTTTCTTTTGCGAATAACGCAGACATTTCGAACATATTTATAGATATATTTCAATCATATTTATAGACATATATCTCAATCTTTTGCATCGTTGGTAAAATTCTTATAATTAGTAAATTTGGCATATATACATAACCGTTCTTACAGTCGCCGAAACGAGAAAGAAGGGGTCCATTTAAGAATATTTTACGTTTTACAGTTTCTTAAATTTATGATGTTTACAAATTTATTACATTTATGGTATTTTTACTCCAAGATTAGTATTTTTAAATTTATTGCTTTTAGAATTACATTAGAACTGGTTCGAGTTCTAATGTAATTCTAAAGTTTGTTGAACTTTCGAGTAAAATATTGAACTGTATACTGTAAGATACTTGGCGAACGTAATTCAAGCGGATAGAGCATTTTAATTGATTCAAAATTACATTCTTTCACGTTTTTAGTTTCGTGCCACGTATTATTCCGTCTCCCCGAATAAGTTTTTTAACGATACCAGTTTTCAACACTTCTTAATTTTTCTCTTTTCCTTTTGTAACACGCATTGTAGGTTTCTTTTGTATAATTAATGTTGTCGTAGCGATGTTAAGTACTGTATCTATTCCATGCTAATTTTTTTTTAATTTGATAGTATTTATCACGTTGGGGTTAAATTTCGTCGTTGACGTCTGTGTTTTCGAAAAGATAATCTTCTCTGTATATCATGTTTGGTGTTAGGTAACTGAATACCAATATCCTTACGATATCTTTCTTTCTTTCTTTCTTTTTTTCTTTCTTTTATAACGTCCGAGCACACGACAGTAATTTTGTAATTTTGTAACACTTTTTATATTTCTGACTTGTATTTCATGGCTGATGATTGTCGTTAGGCATGAAACTTTAAGTACCATACATAGTTGTTGTTTCTTCGTTATATATATATATATATATATATATATATATATATATATATATATATATATATATATATATATATATTTATACATATATATATATATATATATATATATATATATATATATATATATATATATATATTATATATATATATATATATATATATTTATATATACATACAGGCGCGCCTCTAAGGGGTGAAATTTAACAGCAGCCACGTTAGTTTTGGGTTTTTTCGTTTAAGCAATATTCCTAAAAATTTCAATTTGCCGTAACTTACGAATTTTGGCTATTGAGATTCCTGCTATGGCCACTAAATAATATCATGCGACTGCCTTGATTAAAGAAATTTAGATTACTTCTTAACTTAAAAAAATGTTTCAATGCAGGTAGACGTTTTTTAAAATGGTTCCGTAACTAAAATAGATTCATTTAAAGAGTGCTATCAAATCCACTAATTCTGTTAGAAACGCATCTGAATTGAAACTTTATTTTGATTCAACAACTGTTTGTAGCTGATGACCAATGAAGTTTTGCACATTAAGGGTGTCATTAGTTTATGTTTAACTGGACTAATTAAAGTTGAATTGACCAATCACAAGTGTCTTACGTTATTGTTAACGAGAAGCTACCTTGGAGTTACAAGAAGCTTTAATAATAGAAAAATAAGTTCTATCAAACACTTTTGAAACATTTTAAATAGAAAATACATTGGTGTGCATGTAACAATCAGAAAGCGTCTCCCAGAGGTTGATTCAAAAGATGGCTTTAAGCATAGCCACCGAGAGAAATTTCGGGCCCAGGGGAAGTTTTCTTAAGGGGCCCTCATTATGATCAATTATATACCCGGGACTTAAGGGGCCCTCATTATGATCAATTATATACCCAGAAGCGTGCTCTAGTCATTGAAAATTAAAGTGATTGAAAATTAAAAATAAAAGTTAATTAAATCTTTTAAAAGTCAAAACTATTTAAATCTTTTAAAAAGGATTTAAAAAAAATTGTTTGTAGATACACGGGGCCCCGGGAATCTTCCCCGCCCACCCTCCCCTCTCGGCGACCATGGGTGTAAGAAGAGAATGCTCCATGAAAACTTCACCACCATATGTATGGTGAGTTGCACAATCGTGTACCTTAACAATTTATTTTTTAAATTTTATTTAGAAAAACAAAGTCTTCGGTTGCTATGTAATTAAGTTCAAACACAAGGAACTTCTTTCTGATTTTCTACCATTAAACTTCAATAGAGATACACGACGTTAGCAAATAAACAACTTAAGAATAGCAATGGCTAAACAACACTAAATGACGTATTAAACAATATAATAACCAAATAAACAAAAAAAAAGCAACATAGTAATAAAGATCTCGTGGTTATAATTCTAATTATAAAGTTTGAGTATTTAATCTAGCATTAAATTAAAAAGGGTTTTATCGAGATTCTAAGACTTTTCTACAAAAAAACTAATCAAAGTGAAAAATACACAGTAATAAAATAAAGATAGGTTTGGAACGATACCATTGCTTTACTCCTATCGTAAGATTGATAAATAGAAAAAAAAGATAAGAATATCCTCTTAATGTTTAAAATTGTCTTTTTTTTTTTTTTTATTAACATTCATAAAAAAGTAAATTCTGTGAAGAAGTTCCCACAAAATATTACTTTTTTTTACAAATGACAAATTTTTTTATGAGAAATCTGTAACTTTCAACAAGTCGTCAGGTTAGAATTATTTTGTTCTATCTCCCATTTTAAACGTTGAAAGAAAGTTTTTGAATTTTTCTATAAGTAAAAATTACTTAAAATTTTACTATTACTTTTTTAAGAAATAATAGCTAATTCTTCAAATAATTTATATCTAAAGAACTTATTTAGAAAAAAAAATTTTAAAAATAAAATGTATTTTAAAAGTAATCATTACTTAGTAAAATCAACAATTCATTTTCTCCCAACGTTTAGAATTGGAAATAGAACAAAATAATTCTAACCTGACGAACTGTAAATTTAGCCTTTAAGTGAGAAAGCTTTCTAATTACAGTATCAGCAGTTACATTAAGGGGTTAAAATGGTGTCAAAACCAACGTTCAAATAGAACTATTTTGCCATTAATCACGTGATACAGTTGTGAAACTGTATCACGTGATTAATTAATTAAAACAACTCTGATTTACGTCAAAAACTGTTCCACATGCCGTAGAACAAACTTTATTACATCAAACGACGTTAAATTTAGTTTTAAACTGGGTTAAAAACATTCTCAAGAGCTTCATTACCTTTGATCTGCGATGACAGTGGACGTATGAATTTAAACAGAAATTTTTAAATTTTAAACATAAAAATTATATTATAAATTAAAATAAAAAAAAATTCATCTCTGTGTATTTATTAAATTCCGAAACTCTATTTTTTAGATGTAAAGTTTGATTTTAAAAAAAGATCTGAGCTTTTTTTAGGATATGTTCAACATAAAAAAATTACTTTTTGAATTGCTATACGACAACACTAGGCTTATCTGAATTATTTAGACTCATGTGAGCAAGACACGGAAATCATCTCAAGAGCTTTTGTTTGAATCATCGGTATATAAAAAAAAAAAAAAATTGGGCTGAAACTCTTGGGTGAAACTTGGTAAGTTTCTGGTTGTAGCTGGTTGTGGATGGAAATACCAAAAGATTGATGATCTAAATTAACGTAAACGGAATCGAAAACGGATCGGAAGAAAA
Source organism: Hydra viridissima (assembly GCF_058129835.1). Classification (NCBI taxonomy): domain Eukaryota; kingdom Metazoa; phylum Cnidaria; class Hydrozoa; order Anthoathecata; family Hydridae; genus Hydra; species Hydra viridissima. Next base: position 2,553,443 of record NW_028324308.1, on the reverse strand, counting down.
ACCTTTTTTCAGTTTGACACCCCTCAAAATACTCTTAAAAACTGTTTCAGACAAAGGTACGCGGGTTTAGACCAAAATACAGCGTAAATATTGCGTTTATATTTAACGCATTTTCTTTAATTTACACGTAATTTTTCGCTTTACCAGCAAATATGAATAAGAATCTTGTTTAAATGTTTCGAAAAAACATTCCAAAAAATGTTTTTAAAAATTTTATCTAGATAATACTCAATGCTTAAGTTGATTTCATGAAGGATTGCATAACGATTACGTTGATTTACAGGAGGATTGCAAACTGAAAGTAAATTCTCTTAGATTAACAGAATTAAAAAGAAATCTTGGAAATTGGGAGTTGAATAAAACTCATAACTTCATTTTCAACGAATATACGAATGTAATGTAAATATAAACGCAACCAAAGCATCGAAAATAGTTTAAACTTTTAAGAATTAATTTTAAGATAAAAACTAGAAAGGTTAAATAAAATATTTTTTTAGTTAACAAATATTGTTAAAATAAACTTTATATCACACCGGATCGCCTTTGACAAACTCGAGAGGCAAATCATCATCTTTTAAGTCGTCAATATACCAATCCTGGTTCAGGGCACACCATTTCTTCCAGTAATGACGGCATTTTAAGAACCAGAACCACAAGAATGCAGCATCAAGTAGAATACCGAATCCATTTACGACATAAAAAATCAGACATGCCGTTGATTTGCAAAATTCAGAAGCGTTAACGTAAATAGATAGAACATTGAGGAATAAACCAACGAAAAACACCGAAAACCAAATTAACGGGACAGGTCTATCTTCTGGTTTCTTCCACTGAAAGAGTAGATAAAAAAAAATCAAAACAATAGTAAATATTGCATTATTAAAAAACTATACAGAAAACGCGGGGCTCTAAAAATTTAAAGCTGTTTAAGTTTCTATTCAAGAGGTCTGTAGGATTTAAAAAATTGTCATAAAGGTCTGCACAGGCAGCCAAAAAATTAAGTCAGAAACAGGTCAATTTCAGCCGGCAGACATTTTATCTCAAACACCTTTAATCCAAGCTTATATCCCATGACTTAAAACTTAATTCAAATAAAACACATGTGCAAAGCATTTCGTGCAGACTGTAAGCTAATTCTTTCTAGATGTAATTATTACTAACAGTAATGTTCTAACCAGTAAAAGTCAGCAAAAATTCAAACAGCATTAATAGGTTTGGATTAAAATACAACTAAAGTGTAACAAGGTGTCATTAGAAGACAGATTACATTCAATGAATGGAAATTGTAAAAGCCAACCATAAAACATCGAAAAATGTCAACCAATAAGACAGAAGTAATATTTTAAAAATATACCATAGGAAAAATATTTATAAATGCTAAACAAACATAAACATGAATATTATCAATTGTAGATATGTGTCATTTGTAAAACTGTCTTTATTAACTATCTTAAAGTTAACAACACAAAAACACTGACCAAAACTAATCGATGATTGATTTTTCTTATCTTAACATCACCCATACAAAGTTCACAACGATTCTTAACAGTTTTCTTGAACCATGTGACTAGACATTTTGCATGAACATACCGTGATGACCCTGAGCAATTACATGGTGCAATTAACTCATCGTCAGCACTAAAAATATATATATATATACATATTTAAACCTAAAAAAAACTTTTTGAAAATGTTTTTTTTTAAAAGTATTATACATAAAAAAAGTTAAAAGTTTTATAACAATCTTTTACAAAAAAAAAAAAAATTAGGTACATTTTACATTTTAGATTACATCTTTAACATTTGTATTACAAATATTAAAACTGCTTAATAAAGCTGCTTAGTAAAAAGCAAATTTACCTGTGACATATACGACAAATATTTACATCTGAACTTTGAGAAGTTTCGCAGTTGTTTTGAAACAAAACATGGCAGTTATTTTCAAGCTTAAAATAAACAAAAAATAGATTTTAATTTTAACTGATTATTTTATGTGAATTCCATGTCTCACTAAACCATGATTGATCAACTGACCTTTCTAAAAGTTAATCCTACAGTCAAAGGTTTTTTTATTACTATTGTAATTAACAATCCTACAGTTAAAGGTCATCTGTTGCTAGAGTAACAAACTTCAACAACTGCCTTATAAGTTTTCTGTGTGCTGTAGAACAAGCCTTTCATTCTGATATTAGGCTTTTTTATTTCTCATTTCAAATCTTACCAGATCTGTTTCATTTTGTTGTCTTTTTTTCTTTTTTTAATCCAAAAGCTTAGTTGTTATGTAGACATAAAATTATTGTGGATAAACCAACTCAAATAATAATCAATGTGCATGGATAAACAGGACCTTATTGTGAACTCCTAACCTAATTATCTAGAAAAATCAGTTTAAAAAAGTTCATCAAAATTCTACTGTAAATGCCCTAAAGGTGAAAACTTTCAAGCCATTTAAACTAAAACTATACCCAAAAGCAGTTAAAACCTTTTTATCACAGTTTACCTCAGAGACTGGTATAAATATGATTTACATAAATACATGTATGGTTTATATATGCTTATAGTTTTGGCTATTTAGATACACAGTTTTGAGCTGGATATGTTAATATTTCCTCTCAATCCATTCTTGTAAACATACATTTTTAAAAGATTTATGCACAATAATATACTTAAAGATAATAGCAAAATACATAACTATATAATATTAAAACACAACTAACTTTGGAGAAGTGATTCTTTTGTAAGCTCTCAAATTCATTCTGCAGCTTTTTGACTTCACTTATGCTACCTTTTTTGAAGCCAACATCAGCATTGTTTAAATGACTGGATTTACTTTCATCAACATCCTCAGAACTAAATAAATTGTCATAACATTTTTTTGTAAACATATAATGTGAGAAATAATACTACAATTTTATGGAAAAAAATACACAGGACAGTGATAAAATTTTTATCTAAGTCTAATGTTTTTTGGCTGTGCCATGTGATTATATACAGAAATTATACACATTGGAATATACAGAATGTAAGAAATTCATTTTTTAATCCAATATTTATGCATTTTATTATATACTAAGGCGTACTGTAAATCTGAATGAAATTAGGTAGGTGGTGTTGTTAATTGGCTTGTTTTTAAATGACTTGTTTTCTTTTTTATAGCATAACCTAACTTTTCAGTTTTTTGACCATGTGCCCATGTGTTAAGTATGGCTAACTGCTTTTGTAAAAACTGTCCTAACAGTTTTTGATAGCGGTAGCAAAAAAAAAAAACCAAAAACTTGAGCTTGTAAGAAAAGTAACCTTGGCATAGTTTCATTAAAAAAAGTGTACTTGGCATATTTTGAACATTAATAAAACTTGGTGATCAAGAAAACCCTTGGGTTCCACATGTATGCTATGCTTGTGTTGAAAAAGAGTCAAAAATCATGAGGCAGTTTTTAGATTTTCAGTACACATGATATGGAGAGAACCATAGAATCACTCAAAAATTGTGATTTTTGCAGCCTTGATGGACTGGATATAACTCCAAAAAGTAAAGAGTAATTGTTTATCTGAATTTTCCTTAAGTTATCCAGCAAGTTATCCATGGTTCAGACTTCTTATCCCTAAACTACCACAGGCTATTGATGACATTTTATTTGATCAGTCCAGTGAAACAGAATCTGAAAGTAGTCACTTCACTGATAAAAACAAAAATGCTTCACATCAGAAAAAAGGGACATATGAAGCTCAGAAAAGAAGAAAAAATAAAGTACGAAAAAATAAACACTCAAAATATATGTATTAAAGCAGTATACAGTGTGCTAACTTAGATAAAAAATATAATTAAACAAAAGTACAGTATCAGCTTAATTTTGTTTAATTTCTTATATAGTACATTTGCACCATTTTAAAATAAAATTAAGGTCATATTGTGAGAGAACTGTTTCCTTAAACTGTATTTGATGACAAAAATGATTTGAAAACCAAAAATACACAAACTTCAGCTAATTAAAGTTTAACCATCATCAATCATCATCAATATCATAATAATAAAAATAGTAATAGTATTAGTTAATATAAAAAGATACTAATAAAACAACATAATATATAAAATTATGATTCAGGATTACCTGGATTTCATCACATTACATTCACTGTGTCCTCTAACAATGTCTAATCTATCTTTTTCAATAGAAATGTCCTGGCAGCTTTTACAAACTCTTGATACCAATGCATCATTTTTTAAAGTAAAAAAAAATCTATTTTGTTTGATTTTGCATTTCAAGTTATCTGAATTCTGCATTGCAATAAGTTCTTCAAGTAGTATTATATTTTTATTATCTAACAAATGATTGCTAGTATTCTCCTTTTTTTCTCTATCTTTCCAAAGTAAAAGTGTATCCTCATCGCATAAGGTTGCAACTTTTTTTTCATCTTGAAATATGTCTGTATTATTATAATTTCTTAACTTATCTTTCCATACTAATGTTGTTTTCTCACCATGAAGAGCTGCCATCTACATGATTTTAGAAATCATGCACGTATAATATTTTTTTTAAGAAAAGCTTAAAAAAAAGTGTTTCCTGTATTAATATAACAAATAGAACAACAAGGAAGCAGTCTAAAAACACAAGCAAACATAGAAACAAATTTTCATAGTTTAATTGTGTGATAACTTGTAGAACAACTAAACTTTAAATGTAAATAGTGTTGTTACAATTATTTGAAGGTATTCAATTCATATGAAAAAAAAGCACATATATATAATATATGAAATAGCATACATACATACATACATACATACATACATACATATATATATATACATATATATATATATATATATATATATACATATATATATATATATATATATATATATATATATATATATATATATATAAATATATATATATATATATATATATATGTCTAATGTATATACTGATTAGATAAAAAGATAGGACAAAAGAAAAGTTACTTCAAAAGGTACATGATATCTAGATAGCTTATATAAAGAATACAAATAACTATCCATCTTATAAAGTAATTTTTATTGCGTATTTCCCAAGTAAATTAAAAACATATTTGTTAACATTAAAATACTGGTGAAAAAAACTCAGTTGTATTGTAGCTAAAAACATTTGAAAACTAGGTGCTACCGCACTTTCGCAAACCCATATTTTTATGATTGATTATGATAGAGAATTTTATGCTGATTCAAAAAAGTATAAAAACATAGACTTGAAAATCAACAGAAAGTGCTCTAATTCGAAATCAAAGTTTTAAAAAATCCCACTAAGAGTCCTAATATTTGCCATTTTAAAAACACGGTAACAAAAGTGATGGATGGTTTTCATCGTATAAGTACTTATTTTAAAATATTGCGTAATTTTCTTTAATTTCTCTCGAGCTTGCTCAGGCGTAGCTAATGACCAAAAAAAAACCTTAGGTACAAAAACATAACGAAACTTTTTTTATTTTTTTACATGTATATAAATTAAACATTTTTAGTATAAATTCACTTTGCATTTTTGCGTTCGAATTCACTCAAGATAACTTGCTACAATTTGGGTCCAAAAGTGAAAGAAGCGATGTTCATTAAACCGTTGTACCCACATAAACTCTGATAAGAAATACGGAATGATTTCACGATTAGTAGGCCCCATCATTGTTTTTAATTTTGATTTTGCTTGACACCACATTGCTTCTCCTGTGTATGGATCAACAAAATGAAGTCTTTGGTTTACGGTGTCATGTTGATATGCTAAGGCTGGTAAGTTGTTGTAAGCAGTCCACATGCCACTCCACACAATTGTACCAGGACGAATCCATTGTTGTATTATAGGAAGCGATGTAGCGGCATCACGATTCGCAATAGGAACTAAAAATCCTTTCTTTATTTCTGGCTCATACCCTCCAAATATCCCTTGTTGTGAAACTAATCGACCAACTTCGTATTTCCTCCTAGAAAATAAAGATTCGTCAATTTCCACAAAACATCCTGGTCCACAAATTTGTTGTGGATTATTTATAAAATATGAAACACAAATGTCTCGACAAAACTGATTTCAGTCAACAACCGAATGATCGCTGCCTATTCTCAGTTCGTGTTTGACATCTTCTATAGATACGCCTCGGTTTAAGCCATTTCTTCATAACCTGCCACTTCTATTTGCTATTGTAAAGGAAAAAAATTACATGAAATGTCGGCAAACGTTCTTTCGGCGTGGGAATTATAAAGAAAGAAAGAACAACAACAAAAGAAACTTGCTGCATTGCTGCATGCTTTTATAACGGGATTTACTGGTAAGTTATTTGGAACACAAATTTTGTCTTTTATCTGTACGAATCAATAAATAATTTAAACTCATTAAGCTAAATTAAGTTAATTGTTTGATAAAACATATCTAAAGATATATATATTTAATAGTTCCCAGCTTCTTTACTTGCTAAATTTACTTAAGATATTTATTTATTGGGATAAGTGCGTTTTTCTTTTTTTTTCCACGCGTTTTGAAAGTTAGTTGCGGTTTTCTTCTTTTTTTTTTGTATGTGTAAACCATGTCAGTTTTGTGTAGAGTACTGCTTAAAGTTTAAAAAACCTTTTTATTAAAAAAATGGCGAATATTAAGATTTTTAATAGGATTTTTTTAAGACTTTGACTTTGAATTAGAGCACTTTCCGTTGATTTTCAATTTCATGTTTTTATAATTTTCTGAATCAGCATAAGATTCTCTATCATAATCATAAAAAGAAGGGGGTGGGGGGTGGGTGCGAAAGTGCAGTAGCGCTGAAAACTATACATGCGCTCATTCAGCTTTATTCCAAGAAAAATACAAGACTTTTAACATATACAGAGCACTTAACAAACTTTAGATTTTATATTACAGGTTTTGGTTTCAACCTAAAGAAACCAGCTTTGTTTTCTACGTATCTGATGACGTAACACTTTTGCTTCTGTACACTCCTCAAGGAGAGAGATAGACAACTTATTGACGCATGTTTATTAATTATCAGAGAAAGAGTTTTAGTTTAGAAGTGATACTTACATTAGTAGGAACCTCTTGTATCTACGTGCTATACCGCAAAATACTAAATAGGCTTATTGTTGTAAAAATATATAAAGACGTTTTCGCTTCATAGGAGAAAAAATGTTTGCAAGAAATAAAGAACATTCTTGTCATCTGAAAGGTTAAATATTAAAATATATATATATATATATATATATATATATATATATATATATATATATATATATATATATATATATATATATAAACCTGAAAAAGTTCTTATTAAAAACTTGTGCAATCCAAAAACTCAATCATACTCAAACATAAGTATGTGTACCTTAAAAATATTTAAGAAAGAGGAGGAGAAGGAGGAGTGGAGTAGTTTAAGAAATCTAAGGCTAAGAACTCTGGCTTCATTTTTAAAAATTTTTAGAAAAATTTCATAAAACAACATCAACAACAAAATCAAAAATAAGAGAAATAAAAAGAATAATAAAAATGTTTACAATATTTTTAACAATAATAACAATAATAAAAATAATACTTTCCGATTGCAAGGAAACTACGCATTTAGGTTTACGGTTCTTGACCGAAGTCAATAGTTTCTTTGCTGGTCGTCTGTGTAACAATTTTGCAGGTCGAAGTCGTTGATTCGTTATTGTAACAGAACGCTTCACATTATAATTCATCACCTGATCGTGGTTTGTTTTTAATGCCCCCTGTTTCAGGACATTTCTTAAAAATGGCTCAAACAGCCCTTTTGGAGAAGTTTAATTCATTCGAAGTTTGAAGAGTGAATAACGACGCTCTGCAACACATATGATCAATTTTTTTTCACAAAAGAAACATCGGCTTTTCCAATTTGTATTTAAGCAGTAAAAGCCTCAAACTTCAGTGTAAACGACAAAAGAAATGAAGACTCCACGGGAAGAAACGGCAGGGTCACATTTTTTCATTTTGAGATAAATCATTATTAAACTTTTAAACCTTTATAAGTTTCGAAGTTTTAGGAAAATTTAGAAAAACTTTAAATATGCATCAAATCGTTTATTTGATTTGAATTCAAATACAAAATATGCTATTATGGTTAGTAAAGCTAGAAAGTGTAAAAAGTCAAAACTTTCAAAATGTGACCCTGCCGTTTCTTCCCGTGGAGTCTTCAAATAATATTCACGAATTTGATTGTTAAAAAAAAAAACGATCATTACAAAGGTCAGGACTACTGTCCTTAACCTTTCCGCCACACTGATTTTCAAAAAAATAATAATTTATTTTTATCTTTAAATATGTCACATATGAAGCTATAATTCCTGAAAGTTTGATGATTGTCGGATGTTTTATTAATAAGTTATGGGGGGAAAAATAAAGATATAAATGATCGTCCTTAACCTTTCCGTCAGAACTGATGACTCTCTTTTAACTATTGTATGATTAGAAAACAATATTAAAATAGTAACATTTTAAAGCAAAAGAAACTTTAATCTTAATATCGTTAAATTGTAGAGCGTCACAATAAATTTATCATAAATTGTTCATTTCGAATCATTGTTTTGTAGGGAAAATGTAATAGTTACATAAAACACTACAAACGTTGTTCAGTAGAAACTCACAGTCAAACTATAACTAAAAAATACGTAATAAATAGAATGTAAATAGACACGTAATATATATAAAAGTGCTTTCAAACATAAAACCACTAATGATTACAATAGGGGAGACCGGAGCTAGTTGGCTACAGTTTTAGTTTTTGAGCTCTGTACATTTCTGGGTGAACCTTTTTGAGGATATCAAATTGCATTTCAAAAGAATATGAATTTGGCAAGCATGTTCAAGTGTTAAACATCAAAAAAAAAATATTTGGTGGCCCAAAAAGGGCCTCCGAAAAAGAAAAAAATATGTGCCAACTTACCCCGGCCTGGGGTAAGTTGCCTATACTCTCAGGGTAAGTTAGTACACCATATAAAAAGAGATAAGTTTAGCAACATTAAGCATCTATTTCAAGCGCATCTTTTTTATTAAAACTCTTGATAATTTTTATCCAACAATATTTTTTGACATTAACTTTTATTGCCCTTGAGTCGATCGAACAGACTTTTCCTCTATAAAAATAGCATCAACAGCGTTTTTTGTAACATTTTTAGAATTTAAAGGCCGGTCTACTTTTGTTTTGTAACTTCTCATGTCTGTGTTATACAACTTAAGTGAATTTACGGCTAATGCGAAAAGTTGTAAGTTGGCACATGTTGCTAACTAGCCCCGCGATCATTGTGCCAACTAACCCCAAAAGCTTTTTGCTTACAAAATGGCTTATAAATCCCCAAAAACCCAAAATATTGAGAAACACAAAATGTGACTGGTTAGAGTGAACCATACAACACCTAAATCTATTCGAGTTTACTTGCAACTAATGCTATTGCTTTTTAAAATTGAAAAAGTAATATAGCTACAAAAGTTACAAAATTAGTAAAAAAACACAAAAATCGTTACAACTTCTACGCGCATGCGCTTGTAGCCCTGATACTACACTAAAAGATGAATTAGTTAAGTGAGAAGGCTCCATGTGGATTTTGAAAATTTCTGGTGGAAAATTCTAAAGTTAAACGCAATGTGTCAACTTACCCCTGTACCCAACTAGCCCTGGTCTCCCCTACTGGAACAACACCAAGTGAATCGAGTAAAAACTATATAATGTTAAACGCGGTCATAAGTCGATTAGTTGATAAACATAAAACCAATGGAACTGTTGAAACTGAGTGTTTAGGTGGACAACCGAAGAAAAGTAGTCCTCATGCTGATAGTAAAATTATTAGCTATGTGAAAAAGAATCCATTTGTTAGTTCCAGAGATACAATTCGCTAATTGAAACTCTTTACTTTAAAAAAATACTGCACCGCAACGTTTGGATAATGCAGGATTGTATAGTTGTCGTGCAGCAACAAAAAACATTCGTTTCGGCAAAGAACCAAAAAGCACATTTGAAGCTCTCAAAGGCTCACAGAAATTGTACCGTAGAACATTGTAGACGAATATTACGGCTGGATGAATCGAAGTTTAACATAAAAGGTTTAGGATTTTTTGGATTGGGAAGGCTTGATCCCAAACACACATCAAAACTTTATTACTAAATTAAGTCAAGATTTGATACCAAAAAAATCATTTTAATGCATTGCCTTGCGCAACCTACTGACCTAAATCCTATTGAAAATATATGAAAACAACTTAATGATAAAGTACGTTTGCATGATAGACTGAGAAATGCTAAAGAATTTTATCAGAAACTTTAAATTCCCTGGTCAAAAATAAAGCAAGTTCAAATTAACAAACTTATCGAGTCCATGCCTCATAGATGTACTAAAGTTATTAAGCGCATTGGATATGCAATCAATTATTGATCTGATATGCTTTTGATGATACACATGTAAAAGTTAATTTAGTTTTGGAGTTGAAAATAATAATTGAAGACTCCACGGGAAGAAACGGCAGGGTCACATTTTTTCATTTTGAGATAAATCATTATTAAACTTTTAAACCTTTATAAGTTTCGAAGTTTTAGGAAAATTTAGAAAAACTTTAAATATGCATCAAATCGTTTATTTGATTTGAATTCAAATACAAAATATGCTATTATGGTTAGTAAAGCTAGAAAGTGTAAAAAGTCAAAACTTTCAAAATGTGACCCTGCCGTTTCTTCCCGTGGAGTCTTCAATTTGTTTTTTCTTTCTAAAGTTTCTTTTATTTATGTTTCAATGTTTTTTTTATAGTTTTTTTTTTTTTTTTAATGTTGCTCACAGCTGAGATCAGATTGATAAGTATTGAACTTTTAGGTTCAATACTATAGTATTAAAACTCAAAGTATACTTTGAGCTTTCCAAAAGATTTTAGTTAGTGGAATTGAAAGTATATGGATCACTGATTACGAAAATTAAAAAAATGAAACCCAACTTTTTGTCCGAGAAAAAAAAAAGCATTTTCATTTTCATTTTATTTTTGCAGTAAAAGGAAGAAATGGCATTTAACAGACTAATTGCAATTTTTTATTTTTAATTGCTATAGTTTTTAACCACATCCTCAAATTTGAAAATAAAACTGATCAAAAGTGTTTAAAAAACATTTAAATTTCTATAAACAAAACATTTTAAATAAAAAAACTGATAATTTTCAACTGTTAACTGTTGCATTACATGTGAACTCAGTTGAAATTCCGTTATTGGTTCAAAAACAAACAGCATCACAAAGACAAAAATTGAAATGCCTAATCATCAAAAATTCATGATGACTGAAGAAAAACAGATCTCTCTCTCTCTGCATGAAAAAGTATTTTTGTGAACTTATTAGTTTTTTTTTATTGAAGAATTTATCACAAAATTGCAACGTACTTGACTTTTTAAACCCTAGAGTTCCTCAAGGAATTTTTGAAACTTGCAGTTTTTACTTTGAAAAAAAGACAATGGTGAAACTGTCAAACCTACCTTCTACAAGCTCGAAACAATTTCGACCTTTCAGTAGAAGCCAATCTTGCAACTGCCTCATCTGCTAGATTAGAATGCTGAAACTAAATGAAAGATAACAATTGGACACTCCACAGCTTGCAACACAAATAATTCTCCCATGACAATTTTCTTTAGAAAACCCACAAGTTTGAACAAAATGCATATTTTCTTTTTTCTACTAAAGAAGCATCTCCTTATAGTATAATTAGAGTCTCAAAAGCAAATGGTGGTTGCCTCGTCCCGTTTACAAGTGGCGTCTTTTTTTTTAAAATTGAAAAGTTCAAGGCGGCAGGTGGTAACCTCAAACAGGCAAAAGCCTTCACGGATGTCATTCATGAGCCCCTATTCCCAATCAAAGACCCCAAATTTTTTTTGGAATTAATTTCTCCAATGGAGCGACAACTTCTTAGGGTTATAAACCATCTCTACAAAGCACTGAAGAAACCAAATATATGGATCCTACATATGATGTAAAAGTTGTTTAAGAACTCATATCTTTACTGACAAAAGTAAATATCACACCAAAGGCTCATGCTGTTTTTTACCAACAGTCAAAAGAATCACTTCATCACAGTTTTAGCAATCCCTGAAAAAGATTCAAGAGGTTTAGAACAGTTCCAGAATACGGAAGGCAGTTGGAAACGTGTCATATTGACTACAACAGTAAACACTTTTGAGATGACTTGTTCTAGAATGTGCACCAGAGAATTTATTTTAAGTAATGATATCAGAAAATAGAAATGTGAGCATTTATTTTAAGACAACTTGGATTTTGCAGGTATTATTAAAAACTACAACTTTCTTATAAATTTCATTTCTATTACATTCAAATATTAGAAGAAGCAAGATTATTATAAGAATTATCATTTAGATGCAACGTATCTTGGTTGTTACACAAGCAATTATTGTGTAATAACCAAGATATGTTGGCTATTACATCGGTTTAATAGTTAAACATTTTGTTATCTGACTATTGAAGAATCTTAAAAAACTTGTTGTTTTTTTTTATTGTTTTATTGTTTTTTTTTTATTGTTTTATTGTTTTTATGAGAAAAAGTAAAATTAACTTTTAAAAGTTTTGAATATTTTTAATATTTATTTAATATTTGTTTAATATTTCATTCCTGTGAAGCTTTCTAATTTGATGGAGCTTTTCGGTCATATATATACGACCTAAGTATAGAAAATCAAGTCTTTTTTTTCTGGATAAAATAGTTCGGTTTCAATTTTTTAGTTACTGCAATCAGGGATCCATGTACTTTGCAATTCTACCAACTAAAATCTCTGCGAGCGCACAAAGTAGTTTCGACCTATTTCTTCAAACTGTGTGCTTGAAAAACTATTTACTTGCTTAGAATAGATGTTTAGGCTATATTTTTATCTAAACCAACATTTTTTGGTATTGAGATCAAAATAATCGGTAGCGTACTGTAATGTTTTTATAAATTTCAATGTGTGTTTTCCTTTATTTTGATGGGATATGCATACCTGGAAATTAAATTATCATTCTTTATTGTTATTTGCACAGAAGCCAAATATCTTAGCCGTAGTTATATCTTTTTATTAACTCAAAAATCTTTTTCTGAAATCTGACAACGTATTGGGAAGCAATTTTCTGTTGTCTAAAAATCAAACCTAATTATTTTGTGAAGATAATGTCATTTTGTTTTAACAATAATATTTTTACAATTACAGCATAATTTACTTAAAGTAAAATCATTATGTTATTGTGATTATGTATAAGTCTTATAATAAAATGGAGGATAATACCTTTGTTTCTATGCATTATTAATTAGGAATAATATGATAAAGAATTTTTCTGTTCTATTATATATGTTTGAGAGCCCGTCAATTAATTACAGTTAGTTTTAAAAAAATAGTCAGGAGGTACCAATTTAAATTATTTTATATGTATACAACTTTGAATTAAATAATAAGTACCAAGTATATAGATACATATCTACGTAAATTTCTAACAATCTCTCATACACATGGTGCTACATATCTAAAGATATGCAACCATGGTTTTAACAATTGAAACTCATGATGTAATTGTTAGGACCCATGGTGCAACGATTGGAATCCATAGGAAAACTATTGGAACCCATGAGGTAACCATAAAGACGCACGGAGTAACTATGAAGATATATAAGTTGATTGTAAAGACCCTTAGGATAACCATGAAACTTTTGTTATGCAACATGAAGCTTAAATATAATCCATCTGAACCGATGGTTTATACAGTAAAGCCTCATACAATTCCATGGGGTTTAATGGAATTCTATAGGCTATCCATTGGATGCCCATGGAATATTTTTGAAAAAGGTTTGCTGCATCATACTTCTTAAAAAAGACATATGCAAGCTTACCTTTTGTAAAATAAGGCAAGAATTGTCAATAACTTTTTATGCCTTTTTATTGTTTGAATATTTCCCAAGTTATGAGAATTACTATGCTACTGGATTCATTGGTAAAAATACTGGTTTTCATTGGTAGAAATACTGAATAAGACATGAATTTCTTTTATGCCAAGGACTAAAAGTGTGACTCTTTCTAGAACATCGGTGAATTTATAAGTTACATTTTTGAAATTATCAGTAGAAGTTGGCAGTTAATCTTTCTTAAATGCCGATGGTAGTCCAAAGTACTGCGTTTAGTATATTAAAAGAAGCCGTATTCAAACTACTACAAATAAAAATAAAATAGCTTGATAATTATATTGCATTAGCTAATCAGAATAGTTAATGAGATTTACTGAAAATAAAATGTAAAAGAAAGTGTTTTGTTTAATTTGATTGGACTTGGATCACAAAGCTAAACTTATTTCATAATGTGAAGGATTTTTCACCCAACAATAAGTTAATTAAAAAAAAAATTTTCAAACAGATTTTATTGTAACACAAGCTAAAAGTTTAAAAGTCATTAATAAAAGTTCGTAACTAAAAATTACAATATATAATAATTTTAGTTACTGTTTTTTTTTCTACAACACTTTTTCTACATTATTTTAAATGAACATCGGTACATTTTACCAAGAAAAATATTATGCACCCTCCGTTGGGAATATAAAAATATAAAGCTGAAGTTTAAGTTAAGATAAAGTGAATGTAAGATTAAAAATTCTTTTTTCTACATTTATATTATTTACAACTTCAAAATCTTTCAACGATATTGCAATATTTCTTTAAATCGTAAAAATATATAAAAGTAATAACAGATTACTTTGTTACTTTTGCTAGAAAAACAGTTTTTTAAAACACTTGTTTTGTATGTAAAGATTAGCTTAACTTCAAGCCAAATGCCAAAAAAAGATCAATTAATTCTAGCGTTTCAACGAATCAGTCGTTAATTATAAATTAAGCAGAATAAATAATGAAAACAATTAGTTTAAATTAATTTGTCTTCAAATCGACAAGCTTACGACGAAGGAATTATCAAATAAAATTAAAATAACATCAATTAATTATTGGTCTTCTTTACAATGGGTTGGTTTCTTAAAGTATTTTTGACTTAGTTTAATATGCATATATTAATTGTATAGATTGTTTTACTCTTCTTCAATACTTTTTAGTAAGATTTTAAAATATGAGGAAAAAAGAAAAAAAAGAAGAAGAAGAAAAAAAAAAAAAATCGAATGAAACGAGTCTAACTTGCAGACTTAAGTAAAAATATAAGAGATCAAATGAAAATGCTCAAGTACGAATGCGAAATCTTAGAAAATAATTTTTAAGGAAATATCACCCTAAAATACTGATAATGATGAGTTTTTTTTACCGACGATATTCTGGAATTCATTGATACTATCAGGAGATACTCTCAAGAAGATCTTTTAGAGAAAATAAATTAAAAAACTTCCAGGAGATTTACTATCAACTTGAGAATAAATATTCCGAAATTTTTTTTCTGCATATATATTTTTATTTTTTTGGGCTAGAAACTTATGCGAACATCAATAAAACATTGTCTAAAACGTATCTTCTTATACTAGCATCCCCCCCCCCTCTTTACCCCGAACCCCCATTCCATAGCGAATTATTAAAATCTATAATGACGCTTTTAAGAAAATCAAATCCAAAACCAGTCTATGTTTTGATGAAGAATATTATCAGAAATATTGCGAATTTTTAAACTCGCAACATTTCATATCCTTTATCCATTATTATTTAAGTTGTATCAACAAAATGTCCACAAATAATCTGAAAATATTATTTACATCATAATTTTCAGGTTTATCAAATAGTTGATCGTTTGCTAAATGGCGATAATTCCGTATTTATATTAATATCAACGTTTTCCTAGTTATCAAAAGTTTTATGAAGCAAGGGGAAAATATAATATTCCATTGTTCTCTCATGTTGGGTGGTTTCTACCTGAAAATAAGTAAAAATATGATCAGTATTAAGCGAAATTTTATAATAAAAAATTTAAACAACTTGTTTCCTCTATTACATGAAAAGATTTTTTAAAAGCATCTATATTTTCAGCCTTCATAACTCTTCTGATTTTTTATCCACTTTCATTCTCTTTTTATTTTTACCTCATCTTTCATCTCTTCAGATTTTACACAAATGATAAAAATTTCAGATGTTGTCTTTTTTTAAATTCAATTAGAAATAATTTAAAATCAAAAAAAGCTAAAATCAGAAATCACAAATTTTTTTTAATGCATAATGCATGACTATTCGAAAAGTGTTATCAATGCCAAACTTATAAAATACAAGTTAAATAATTATG
The DNA here is from genome assembly GCF_058129835.1 of Hydra viridissima. Taxonomy (NCBI): domain Eukaryota; kingdom Metazoa; phylum Cnidaria; class Hydrozoa; order Anthoathecata; family Hydridae; genus Hydra; species Hydra viridissima. Next base: position 2,537,224 of record NW_028324308.1, on the reverse strand, counting down.
CCGCCTTTCTCAAAACTTATAAAGATAAAGGTCACAGTTTATCAAGCTCATCTTACCTGATCTGAAATTTCATTCTCTACTATCTATTTATCAATTCATACCTGCGTTTCTTACTTTGATAACTTTGAGTTTTATATTAAGAGCACATTACAAAAAGCACATTACAAAAAGCACATCACAAAAAAGACGAAGTTTTAGAATCCTAACAATATGTTTTTTTTTTTTGGTAAGCTTGAATTTCGATGAAAAAATTTTTACATAGTTTTTCCTCACAAAGCAAAGTGGTTCTTTTAACATCTTTTAAAATTTCGTTTCGAAAAAGCACTATAATGCCTTAAGCGAAAATTTCAACAAAAACATAAAATTTGGTATACCTTCATTACCAGCCTTCGAAAAAGTATAAGGGCAAGAAACTCTTTGATAGCATTATTGTAATAATACATTCAATGTCAAAATCAAAAACTTTCAATAAATATAAGTCTTAAATTGTAGCTTCCTCAGCTGAATAGAAAGTTGTCGAAAGAACGTATCAAAATGTTGTCGGTTTGTTTTCTTAAAACAAACGAAAATAGACGTAATTAATTATGAGGTTTACATAATTAATTTTAACAAGTAAATCGAAGCTAGGTATTTTAAGTAATTTTTTAGCGACAATTTTGATACATAAAATATCGTTTCTTTTTTTTTTTTTTTGCAAAAAAATATATGACCAAACTCCTTATTCTTAACAAGAGGGACCTTTCATGACCACTAGCTTTTTATACAACTATTTATCAGCGTGAAATACGTTTGGTTTGAAAATTGAACGTAATAAATTATGTGGAAGATGGGGTTTGATGAATTTATTTTATTAAATATCATAAATTCACAGCATTTTAAAAATAACCCAGGGATCTTTTTTCCCATATTGGTCCTTTTGTGACTGTATTTTTAAGAACGGCAACAAACAAGTATAATAATAAAAGCTTGTTTTTTTTTTCATATAGAATGTACCAGTATCCTCGTTTTCTGCTGAAAATAATTCAATGCAACCCTAGAAACCATTACAGAGTCTTCGGAACTCTTTCCGTGACCAAAGCACAGTAATTTTCCAGTTGCAAATTGGCGACGATAAAATGTTCTGTCTCGCCTTTTTTAAATCACTTGAATGAGTGTTATTATTTTTGTAACTTAAAACAAATAGTTGCTTTTGTAAACTATGATAAGTGAGTATTTTTTGTAATTTACTAATTTGTAACTTCCTTCAAGATTTGGTTCATTACAATGATTTTAATGACTCATTTTCAATTTTTCCAAAATCTAAAAAACTTTTTTAAGTTAAAAGATATTTAAGTTAAAGAATAAAAACACAGTAATATAGTTAAAAATGGGTGCAGAAAAGTTGTTATAAAATCATTACAGCTTTATTACAATATTATAAATTTAAGAAAAATTTACAGAACATTTTATAGAATAATTTACAAAATAATAATATTTTTTTAAGATGAAAGTCCACAGGAAAATTTTCTTCAATTTTGAACTTTTTAATTTAATATAGAATGCGCAAGATTTTAAAAGCCTAGTCAATGAGTGGTATCCAATTTCTCTTTTTCAAATATTTTTGTTTCAACCATTGGAAATGACGTCAAAAAAAAAAAAAAAATGTCAAGAAAAAATAAATGAAAAAAACAACTGATTATTCAAAAGAAGTGTTAAGTATAAAATTATAGCGCTGCGATGACTAAAAGAAAATGATTCATGTGATGATATAGCTGCACTACTTGACGTCACAAAAGCTCAAACTCTGCAGATTTCTTCGTAATTTACATAACGAAGCTTTATTTTTATTTTTCACTAAACAAACATTTTGAAGATATCTGTTAATCAATTTTGTTGAAAAAAAAATTACAACAGTAACTATATAAATCCTCCAATTGTAGACAAGTTCAAACTAATTGTATCTTTCTTAAAAATCAATAAAAATACAAAAAAAAAGAATTCAAAGTTTCATGATATCGAGATTTCTTTAAAATTACACTTTACAAACATTACCAAGTGAAATGTTTGGCTTAATAAATCAGAACTTCTATATCAATTTCACTGTAATTTTATCGCACTGTGTACATTAAAAGAGATTCAATAATCCATTGTAAAAGAGCTTAAACCCGTTTTTATTTTGTAGCTTTGAAAATTCGATTTAACTAACCGCTCATCATTACTTACATAAATACGTAGCTGAATACCAAAGTAACTCTGCAAGAACGCAGATTTGTTGATCATTAACATAACTACTAGAAATATCTGAATCAGGATGCTATCACTGTCTTAAAACGAGCATCGGAGTAAATCTGTGTTAAAGCGGCATCCTTATGCAAAGAGGTTCAACGTAACCTTGTCAAATCTTCACATAACTACAAGAAAGGGTCACCGATTAAAGAGAATAATTAAAGGATTCACACGTGCAAATCGTCAGCTTTTAAGATGACTTGCTGGTTATAAAAAAATTATAAAAGTACATTGCCAGTAATTTCTGTAAAGAATGAGAAAATAATATGTAGCTTTATCAAAAATGAGCACGATATATGCTGTTACCGAATTTCTGTTATGTTTTTCATTGCTAATCGTGGGAAAATTTACTCAAGCGCAACTGTGGATGTAAGTTACTCTCAAAGTTTAGTTTCCTCTTTAACAATTCTGCGAAAACAAATTTAAATGCTCCGACTTTTTAGTTTATATTGATCGTTAAAAAGAGCGCACAGTAGATATCTTGTTTTGCATATTGTGAAAAAACTCTGTTAATTAGTGTCAGGATCAGATAAAGAATCAAAGGATTGGCATTTTCATTAAATGTTAAAAAAAGATGAAGATCGAGTGACAGTATTTTTTCTGAGTTATTTTTGTTGAGTTTTTCGAGGGCAACCGTAGTTTAGCATCAGCATATGTAAATTTTCTACGTCGTGTTTTTTTCGATCGTTCTCTTTCTCTGTGCTTTTTTTTTTTTTTTTTTCTTGTTTATGTTAAAAAAAAGATTGCTTAGTTTCTATATTTTTATTTAAGGGCACTCGGAACACAGACATCAACAATTGAATCTCGACCACGATCCTCAATGAATAAAAACTTATGCAGAGCGCTTTATTTACACCAACACCAAAGAACTGTATGCTTAAACTATACCGACCTTATGCCGAGTGTTGCCGAAGGGATACGCCTTGGAATTGAAGAGTGTCAAGTACAATTTAGAAGCCGTAAGTGGAATTGCACGATAAATGAACGCGGAACATCAGTTTTTGGTCCTATCATAACAACAGGTAAGAATGTTTTTGTTACTTTGTAACTAGTTTTGTCTGTCAGAATTCAAATAACCATGCAAAATTAAGTTGTTAGCACAGTTGTTGGGTCCATGCAGTTAAAAAAAAAGCTCAAGAAACTTTGAGCTTACATTTTTTTAATGTATTATGACGGACACTTATATTTTTAATTTTTTATAGTTATAATTTTCTGATTCTTACAGCAAGTCGGGAAAGTGCATTTATCAGTGGTATTATGTCTGCAGGCGTTGCATATTCAGTTACAGAGTCTTGTGCAGAAGGAAAATCTATGCATTGTCGCTGTGATAATACCGTCCGTGGTCAAACTGAAGAAGGATGGCGCTGGGGAGGATGCAATAGACCAGTTGCTTATGGCGTATGGTTTTCACAACTGTTCATCGATCAAGTAGAAAAAATTGTTAAAAAAAGGCGAGATCCACGAAAACTTATGAATCTTCATAACAACAGGGCTGGGCGAGAGGTTGGTATATAAAACTTAAACTTTACATTGTTAAATCAAGAAACAAAATTTTTAGTCGTTTTGTTTTTATTCGCCAGCGGTAAAACCGACGTTTTAAGGACAGATCCGTCCCTTAAATGATAGCTAAATGTGTCAAAATATAAAGCGTAATAAAATGTTTAAAAAAATTAACTTTTGAACTTTTTACAATGTACGATTATTTTATATATATATGTATATATATGTATATATTATATATATTATAGATTATACGAAGCAACCTGTGGACGAAATGTAAATGTCATGGAACATCAGGGAACTGCAACTTGAAGTCATGTTGGCTTTCTCAGCCACAATTTAGTGAGGTAATTTGATCTTTAAAAATCCATGAGAAATTTTTTAAATCGTCTAGTTTGTAAAACTTTATGTTCAAACAACGTGCTTCTACAATCAAATGACGTGTTCTATGATCAAATGACGTTTTTGGAACATGAAACACGTCACTTGATTATAAAATTAAGCGATGTGTTTTCATCTTCCAATAACGTGGCTACCTAATAAACAAGCAATTTTAGTTGTAAGTGAAATTATAAAACTTATTTAATTATTAGATCGGAAAAGTACTTAAAGAAAAATATGATTCGGCACATGAAATGGAGTTTCATTACAAAATTAAAGTCAATGGCCACAAAAAAGTACAAGACCTTGTTCCTAAATATAAAGAATATCTACCACCTTCCTCCCTTGATTTTATATACTATGAAGAGTCTCCAAACTACTGCGTGAAAAATGAAACATTGGGAATAGTAGGAACCCGGGGTCGTTCATGTAACATAACTTCATCGGGTGTGGATGGTTGCGAACTAATGTGTTGTCAAAGAGGTTATAACGTTAATGTTGTGCAACAAACTCAGTCTTGTGATTGCAAATTTATATGGTGTTGTAAGGTCTCATGCAACAAATGTACTAAATCTGTTCCGGAGTATACATGTAAATAAATAGTAGAAAAAAAATAAAAACACCCAAATTTCAAATTTTGGAATCAGTCAAGATTTCGTGATACGTCACAACTTTTAGACAGTTACGTTTACTTTACTTCTGTTTCAAAACAAAAAGTTTATTTATAAACGACTCGAACGTCGTCTGAAATAATTTTCTGAAACATATATTTATTTTAGTATTGTATATAACGCATATATATTTACACTTTGTGTTGTTTGAAAGTGTTAAAAAATATTTTTACGCGATTCAAGTTGCGAAATAATTATTGCATGCATTTATTTACCCTATTTACAGAATGTACTCCTTTGTCAGTGCATTAAAGATCATCAATCTTTTTTTATTCTGAAATAATCTTTCCTGCTACTATATTAATCTTTCCTGCTGCTCTACTAATCTATTTTACAATTCAACTCTTTCCTGTTGAGCCGATCATAGATGTAAAAATAATCTTTCTTTTTAATATGTTACCTAGAGTAGGTGTCTAGAAAGAGAACGCAAATTTAAAACTATTTGAAAAATCCCTTCATTACATGCTTGGATTAATTATGCCGGAAATCCCACTGATGATACTGTACTAACTAGAAAACTAACATTTCAACTGACCTGAGTAAAGTAAATTGAGCGAGTAAATTGAGCGAGTCTACAGTAAGATAAACTGTGCGTTAATTGAAATTTTTATTATAGCTTTGTGAATCTATTTGGCGCAAAGCTTTTTCAGAATAAATACAAACTTTATACGAAATTAGACCCATTATTTCACCAAAAAAAAAAACGTTTTTGAAGAAAATAGACCTCTCAACATTTTGGCAAAAAATTAAATTTGTAATAATAATAAAAAAATAATCATCACCTCATAAAGCAAATATTATATCAATAACAGCTTTTTACTTTTCAGCCATCGCGGGTTTTTTAATGTTTTGTGTTTAATGAGCTAATAATGATGAGCTGTATATATATGTATATATGTATATGTATATATATATACATATATACATATATACATATATATATATATATATATATATATATATATATATATATATATATATATATATATATATATATATATATATATATATATATATATATATATATATATATATATATATTAGGGTGGCCCTTATATGATGATAAAAAATTAAATAAGAGCAATGTTAAGTCTGACCATTTTAAATGGTTCCATTTCATACAAAAAAATTATGTGTAAAGTTTCATAAAAAAATATTAATATTTAGAGGTGGCTCAACGCCGTCAAAGTTTTCTCATATACGAATTTTTGATGTCTGTGACAGAATTCAGCACATTTTGCCATCAGTTTCATACAGAAAATTAATTCTAACTACTAAAAACAGTTCTTAATTACAGAGACAAACACAGAAACAATAGGATACACAAAGTTACACATCTTCACTTAGTTGAACTAGTTAATTGTGAAGTAAGGTGGATTTTTTCACATTCGGAAAGTTTGCCCGGTTCTGTTCGATAACCTGCAGAGCATATTGCAGCTGTTCTTCGCTCTTAAATCGGCCAGACTTTGTTGCATCTTGGATCAAGGCAACTCCTCGTTCTGCATGGTCGTTTGTTACTGCCTGGGATTTCACGATTGCCTCTGCAACCTTGAAGTCATCTCTCCTCTTCCATGATTCAGGATCTTCGGCCAGGAATCCATCTGGCATGCCCAGAATAGAAAACAGGTTTCTGCTTCTTTTTGAGACAAAATCAGGAAGCGTCTTTTGTTGTACTGTCGCCAAGTCCACCACGACACGTTTCAAAGGTACTTCTTCTCCTTCCTGTTCTAATGATCTTTTAACAATTTCGCGTTTCGTAGTGAAATCCACTTCTGGATCGAAGAGGCTGAAAAGGATCAAATCTTCTGACAGGTACCAAAGATGGCCCGCAAGCTTGCGTGATGTTGCGGCACCAATATCTTGATCAGGGTAAGCCTGGAGTTGTTGAATAAGTTGTAGATCATTCCTAGCGGCTTTGTAAGCCAGAGGCGCCAAAAACCAGAACGTGATATAAACCTTTGCAAGAAATACGTTCACACGTAGGAGGCCACGAGACTCTCGCAAGGTCAGCTTAAACTGTGATCGAAACAGCCAAACCTTTATACTGTAAATGGCTTTCGCCATCCATCGAGCTTGATGCATTGACCCAGGCGCTCGAAAATTCTTCCAATCTGTAGGCTTTCTTCCTAAAAAGATGAGCATCAGTTTGAGCAGCTCGCGATAGTCATCTCGTGGCTGATGATCTTGCAGCTGCTGTTCACAGAAAACAATGATTACATGTTTGACTTCGGAGAGTTCAGCTGAGGCAACATCATCCGAAAAGGCATCTTCATAACTTTCCTGGTCAAAGGATGACCACTGTGCTTGAAATCGTTTGAAAACGAGTATTTCCGGAGCTTTACTGGGTCCCATACAGACACAAAAAGCAGCAGCCAATACCAGTTCCATGATGTGATGTCGACAACCAAAGTGCAGTAGAGGCCGCCCTAGTAGCTGTTCGAGAAGAACGCAAGCGCCAGACAGCCGACCGGTGTTGGAAGAGGTTGTATCGAAACACATACCATGGACAAAGTTTTCCAGCTCCCATTTTCGGATAGCATCATAGACTGCTTTGGCCTCGTCTTGTCCAGTGCCTAAAAAGTAATTTATAGTAGTCTTTATTAAAGTTTGTCTGACATGATTTCACATTCACATTTCATAATAATAAATGATTTCGAAATTTATAAAAACATTTAACTAAAATAAAAGTAGGCATATATATTATACCATTATATATTATACCATTATGTATTACCTGCAGGAATCTTTGGAACATCCAAAAGCTTTGTCTTCCCCATTGTTGTGACAAGAATGGGCAACCTATCCACCTTCTCTGTTCCAGTCAGATCTTGCATCAGCTTGCCATCCAAGTGTACTGTAAGAGCAGTATTTGGCTTGAAATGTTGAATGATTCCGGAGGCAATTTGCTGTCGGTGTTTCCGACGGAGTCGTTGGATGGTTGATCTATTCAAAGCGAGTGATTCAGCGTCTTGTCCAAGAGCCCTCGAAGCCTCAACGATGACCATCATAGCAGCCCTGTCGCTCATTTTATTTCTATCAAGCATAGATGCCAGCTGTGGTGAAACAACACTTTGGCGTCCTCGCTTTCGTGATGAAGAAGAAGGAGTAACAGTACTTGTGCTTAGAACTGGATCCTCATCTTCAGGTTCAGACTGACTTTCTTCTGAATCAGCGCTGCTGCTCTCCAACACAGCTTTATCTAGCAAGGTGTTTTTATCAAGTTGAGATCGATGTACTCTCTTTTGCAATATCTGCTTTCTCTCATTCTGCTTTTTTTGTTGTTGAAGCAGAACCTTATCGATTCCGCCCATGCAGCCAGGTCGTCCCTTTTTTCTTTGAGATTCCAGAAAGACCTTATCTTCTTGATTCTCAATTAGCTCCATGGCGTCAGCATGTGCAATGTCGAACAGTTCTTCTATTGCGGCTGAAAATGCGGTTTCATTTGTTTGTTGAGTCTCGGTCTTGCGGCTCTTGTTTTTCTTTAGACTTTTCCACTCGAAGAATAATTGCTCAAGCTTTTTGATGGAATCTTGATGATGCCTGGTTGGAATTTTAGCTCGAAACCAGAAATCTTCAACTTTCTCAATAGCGTGGGTTGCAGCCTTTCGAATATCCTCTTTCAAAACATTGTGGAGATGTAGAAAGTGACCAAGAACCTGCTTCCCTGATGGCAATTTACTACCTTCAATTCTTTCAGCAGGGCTAACAAGATAAATTTGTGAACGCAATGCCATCTGAAAATGCCTAACAGATTTATACTAATCATCATAATATTATAACATAATATTAAACTATGCAATTTTTGGCATAAACAAATTACAAAATTACACATGCCATTGACATGCCATGCAATAATACAAAACGAAATCTACAGTCATACAGACTCCCTCATATAATTATATATATAACATAATATATTTTATAATTAAATTGACATACTAACCTTTGCTGATTGCTAATATCTGTGATTATTGATAACTATTAAATAGAAATTTTATTTTGATTAATTAACAAACAACAGTAGAAGAAGAAATTTATAATACAAGATGGCTACAAAGAACTAGCACAAGATTTATTTAAATATTATATAAGATGCCCAATAGGTGCTAATATTAAATTATATTACATGTTTAGTTTTGTTTACTGAAAAAAATGACTGAAGAAAATTATGAATTAATAAAATTACTGAGGGAAATTATAAATTATTTATTTAGATATATTGAAGAACATTTTTTTATGCGTTATTACCTTTATATTTATTATAATTTTATATTTAATTATTTTTTAGATTAGTACATTATTGAAACATGATATCTAGTTCAAATTATTGATTGAAATATATTTATTCATTTAATATTCAAAATCATTTATTGAAAAGAACCTGAAATTTTTTTTCGCCGATTTTGGTATTCTCACAAAACTAAAGCTTAGTTGAGCCACCTCTAAATATTGTTCAATCCTGCTCATATTTGGCCTGAATTATTTTTTTATATATTGGAACTCATCTGAGGGGTCAGACAATGATATTTTAAAACTTCAAAAATAAGGGCCACCCTAATATATATATATATATATATATATATATATATATATATATATATATATATATATATATATATATATATATATATATATATATATATATATATATATATGTATATAATCACTTCTCACAAGAACTGACCTGTTTTTTTCCAGACATCTGCGAGCTTGAGGCTTTTGCTTTTATTGTACAAGCACTTGTATAAAGTTTGGTCTTTGTATTCCAGCAGCATATAGTTTTGCTGGAATAAGTTTTGTTAAAAGTTACTTGCAAATTTATTTTTCTACTTTCATTTAAGCACTAACATTAATTTAGAACTGTTTTTAAATTTGCAATTTGCAATATAAGTTTTATGAATTTGATAAAAGACTGATTAATCGAAGTTAATAATAACTTCGATTATTCTCAATTAAAATTAATACTTGAACCATGGTCTGTGTTTGACTAAGACTGTTTACATTAGTAAAAAAAATTAAAATTGACAATTTACTAAAGACGTTATGCTAGACGTATCAAGCTGTGAGGCAAAGAATCCTTTAAAAATAAGTTCTCTTTTTTGACATTTGATGATTGTTTGTATAAAAAAAAAAAACGTTGTAAGCAAGAGTAATGATTACTTACTTTTAACCAGTAGCAGTTTTTGTTTTTAATTGTGTTTTATTTTATTGTAAAAGTTTATTTAGTAATAATCGTGTAACTTATTTGGTATGTATATTTAACATAAAACGGATATTGAAAACGCTGTTTTTTTTTTTACTTAATTCTACAAATTTCTGAAGATCGAAGGCTTAAAACGAATATACAATCATTTTTTAATGATATTGCCTCATCATTGAATCAGTTTATGTTGATCTTCAAATCCGTTTGCGCCTGCACTTGACTTGACCCAAGTTTGATTTAATTAAAGATTCTATCTTACTTTCAAAACTATGTTTTGGATTTTAGCTTGGGGATATCCATCTTCACTGCCCCGGGATATCCATCTCCCCTAAGTAGGTTTTTTAACTTAGAAACAACTTAAAACCGCAACTGCTTTTTGTTGTCATTTACATCGATGTAACATCATCGATGAACATAATGCTTTTTAAAGGAAATAATTTAATCCGGACAATACAAAATTAAAAGAATATAATATATTAAATAAGTACAGTAAAAGATATCAGATCAGCATCAAACATAAGATACTGACATCTAGATGATCCATGATCAACAATTGGTGGTGGTAACTTTCATTATAATATCTTCAAGTTATAATATCATAAATATTGTAATCTTCTTGAATAAATCTATTGTCTCCTGATTTTTTAGGATACTTAATTTTGTTAACTAAACTAACAACTTCAATAACTTTGTCACATAATGTCTAGAATATTTCTTTCCATGTTAACTTGAAAAATAAAAAATTTTCTGAAACAGTTTCACTATTTTCTGATTGATTGCCAAGTATGTTTACTCCAAAATCAATTTTATCAAAACTTTCATCGTTTAAACTTGTGTCAGACTGCTGATTAAAAATAATCTGTTTTGCGACGGGTTTTGTTAACTTTTGAATGTAAAACAAATTTCATTTCAGGTGTATCACTTAAAATACGTGATTTTCCTTGATGGTAATCTGCTAGAGTGGCTTAAGCACCAATACTATCATTAAAAACACAAGTTTATGTAACGACTATTGGCCTATCAGTAACATTTGCAGCTAAGAAGTCAATATCAGTAAAAATATTTTCTTTAAAAGGAAAAAACAAGTGATTTAAAACTGTTAACAATATTAATGGGTACAAAAGTTCAATCACAAGCTTGACCAACAACGTAAGATATATTATAAATTGCAACTGGTTTACCAGCGTTTCCTAGAGATATAATCCAATTATTCATGAAATTTTCATAAAAAATTTTAAATGGACCAAAAACACCACAATCAAGAGGTTGCATTTTGTAGATTGTGTGAGGATGAAACTTCATTAAAACTATGCGCGATCTCTTTGCTAGCTCAATTATAAAAATGTTAACTTTCATGGTTATCCATTAATGAAAGAACTAATTTTTGTACCGAAAGTTGTACGTTACTGATAAAATGCTCAAAAAATTGCAAAAAAATGACTTCATTTGACCATCCAGATTTTAACTGTTTAAATAATCTACACATTAACTGTTCCTATACTTCCAGGAGGAGCACCATTCAACTTCTAGTCCTTAAATTTAGCACATGGAAATACCAGGAATGGTGGGAAGCTACTTCCAGTAGCATTAATAGCTGCAATAATTTTTAAATTGCCTTGTCCTGCACTAGTCAAACTCCCTACTTGTTTTTTGCCCTTTGGGTCTTTGATTTTTGGTGGCACATGGAGTGTGGTAATTCCTGTTTCATCACATTTCAAAACGTTTGAAGGCTCAAAAAGATAATGTTCTAAAATATTTTTATAATTTTTAATCAAAAATTTTACGGTTTTTTTTTTGAATGCAGCACATCTACCAAGACTTATTAGCTGCGGTCAGATATGTATAGATATATGGTCAGATATGTATAGATATATGGTCAGATATGTAGAGATAATTTATCAATAAATCTTTTGTGAATATCTTGTAACCATTGTTCACAAACGCATTTATTCTTCATCCATGAAGTTTCAATTTTTTTATGATTTGCTAAAGCATACTCATATGGAAAGAATTTGATCTGTTTTAACTTAAGTCCGTAATGCATATTTGCAACATCTACCAAGTATCTCTCCAAGAAAACAATGGTAGATATAGAAAAACTTATAATGAAGCGTTAAATTCCATAAAATTTTTTTAATAAAATAAAGTATGTAGCAATTACTGATCGGAAACAAATTATATGTGGGCTGTCTTCAAGCTAAAAGGCCTCTCAATCATGTCTTACTAACAAATTCACATCTCTTATTGATAAATTCACCCGTTCATTAAACAGAATTCAAGCACCACTTGTTTATTCGGAAACTATAAAACTTGTATTGAATTTGGATCTTAAAAATGCAATACCAAGATAGTTTGAAATGGAATTAATGCTATTTTGATACAAGGAGTTTAGAGGATCTGTTACTATATCACCTGCCTCCAGCAGAGTTGAATTAGATGAAGGTTGGAACAAATCATTTATATTAGCATACTAAAAAACATGGTGGTGAGAACGAAGTGAGTTAAGTTTCAGCTACTAAAATTCAGCAATACTAAATATTACAAAAGCAGAACAGTATAAAACCTTTAATGACCATGCTTCCCGAAAAATTCTCTATAATAAGTATATGAGTGCTTTATCAATGCATATAAAACCATTAGCATAGAGTTTCAGACTTCTAAACAATCTTGTAGGATTTTCATTTGGACAGTGACTATAAACTGAAAAAACAAACTTAGTTATTTTGCAACAACAAATTAAAATTATTCAAAATTAAAAATTTCCAAGTTGTTTTCGAAAAGATTAAATTTTTTTGAAGAAAAAACAAATAGAAGATTGTAAGTTTTAAAGTTTAAACATGACTTATGGGAATTATATTAGCTAATATGTATTTTTCGCATCACATTGATCAGAAGAACACCCATAAGAATTTTCCACTGAGTGAGTAGTGTATTGTAGAGAAATGGATGAAAATCTTTTTTTAGACAGTTTGTAGAATGGCTTGAAGTTTCAAATAGTACATTAGATTAGTACATTAGAAAATATAGATCGAATTCAAATAAATTATAACAAGAATTTAACTCACAGAAGACATCATATTGTTTGATTATGTTTTGAAAGCAACATATTGTTTGACTTTTTCATATTGTAAATAATCTGATGTGTAATCTGATGTGTTATAAACTGTAACAAAACTTACATACAAAAAATTTTTTAACTGGATAAATCCTCTTTGAATAATTTTGTACCATATTAAGTCCAAATATTTACTACTTACCTAACAACAATTTTGAAAAGTTAATCAAAGCACAAAATTAAAAAATGTCATCCAAGACTCTAATTCATTTTAGTTTTGAAATTCACAAAAATACAATGATAATATTTTTAGTCATCTGTTTCAAGGAAATGTTTAGATTGTACACAGTTATAAAACAGTTCAAGTCTCGGAGTTTTTTTTTCAAATTTACTCAAGAAAATGAGCAATAAATGTAAATATTCTGAATTGTTTTTTCAAAAACTATGTTTAAATGTTTGATAAATAAAATATGAGTTATTACATATTTTAAAGCATGAAAATTGACTAATTAAAAACCTAAGATTTCACGAATTAAAGATTTCGGGAAAGAAAGTCGTGCTAATAAATTTTTTTGAATGAAACCTTTATAAATTGATGTAAAATCACTCGGGTAATATGCATAGAAAAAAGAGAGAACAATGGATGTTATTGCACCTGAGTATCTCTACTTTATATTTAATCCAACCAAATGGGTGAAAAAATATTTAATTAATTGTAAGAATTTTAAAGGACATACCAAAAAACAACGAATGATTGCCAAAAATTATGCCTTCAGAAACCGGGGCTAGAAAAGAGAGAACAATCAAAATTCATCCACAATAATTGATAAAGTTACATTTATTCTTCTTTAATCAATTAAGAAAGTATTAATAACAACTTTACCGAATTTATAGCGTGATCTTCGGAGCCTAAATGAGCAACTTAGCTAAAAAATACCTTTTTCTAAATTTGACGTCCTCTTATCTAACTTACATTGTTAATTAAATTAAATTTTAAAAGAATTTAAAAAAATGATCTTTTTAAAAAATTGAACCTTTAAGTATCTTAAAATTATTAATACAGATTAATGATTTGTTAAAAGTTTTTTCCAGGACAAACTTGGTCCATCATATGTTAAAATTAAATATATGCTTTTAATTTCTTTTATTTACTGTTTTAAAATCAAATTATTTGCAGCAGTTAATGAGAATTTTAAATAATAACTGCAGAGACTAGACCTATTTAACACTCCTCATGATTTACACATATGGTGCATACTAGCGCCCAAAGGACGCTCAACTTTCCTTCGAAATAACTCTAAATATCTGATTTGGTTTATTTATCCGGTGTTCAAAATTAAATCCGCTTACGAGAGTAAAAATTAATCAACCGGATGCATGTAAATGTCCGGTCGAGTTACCAGAAAAAGAAAAAAACATTTTCAGAAAAGAGTGGTGTCAGTGAAAACATCTTTGTTGATTTTCATCTCTAAAGATTGAAAAAACTTGTTTAATTATGATCTCAGATCATTAGAAACTCTCAAATAATTTGTCTTCTCTCAAATGTTTTTTCTATATTATGAAGCAAAACAGTGTTTTGTAGCACACTAATTTGTTACAACTGAAAAAAATTAAATTTTAAAAAATGTTCTCACTAAAAGTAACAAATTATAAAAGCATCTTTAGCCTCTTTCAAAACTGTGATAATATTTGATTAATTGCCCCTTAATAAAAATGGTTCCTGGTTAACCCTACATCTAAACCATTATCTAAATATACCCATAAAATTTTGTAAATAAAAAAGAACATGGAAAAAGTTGTTAAATATTAATAGTAAATAATTTTGCTTTAAGATTTTTTCCTACACTTAATTCAAAATTTATTATCAGGTTTTTTCTTTAGCTGTAAATAAATATTAAAAATACCATAAAAGTGCAAAAAAAAAAAAAAAAATTTAGTATGCAAAATGTATTTTATGTATTTAAATGTCATTTTAAAACAAGTTATTTCTTTTATTTTAAAAGTTGATTAGCAGTTCTTTATTAGATTAGGTATATATATAGGCTATCACAGTTATAACTTTTTAGATATTCTTAGCACTGAAATTTAGAATGCTTATTGGCTTATTCAAATCCTCCAAATTTTCTGAAATAAACTTTGGCTATTCTCCAAATCTTGCTGTGAAAATTCATAAAATAGCTTTAAGTATTTTCCACCAACTGTTCTATTGAACTCATTAAAGAAATAAAGAAACCTTAAAGTATTGATTTAAAAATTACTTAAAAATTGTTATGAATCCACTTGTGACAATTTTATACAAAAGCTAGCAGTAAATCTTAGTAGATAAAAAAGCTAAGAATACTGATCTTTTTTTCTATTTATGAAAGTATTTCTTTTTATTTTAACAGATTGTAGGGCAATATTCACCGCCTAGTTTCCTATGAGGTATTATAAGTTAAACTGATTTTAGAGAAAAACAAATGTTGTTCAACAAAATATAATGTGCACAGAGTGTAATGTATGTCTTAATTTTTCTCAGAAAATAAAGTTTGATGAGATTAAAGTTAAGTGAATTAACTGAAATAAATTTTGGTATATTAGGGAGGATGGTATATTAGGGAGGATGGTATATTAGGAAGGGTGGGAATAATATTGATGTGGTTAAATGATATTATAATATTGATTTAACTAGATGGTATAACATTGATGATAAATAGATGATAATTGATAAAAAGCTTTGTTACTGATATGGCAAATATTATTGATGGAAAAGAGTTGGCAAGGTCTGTAGTATCTTTTTCTATTTGGCTATTTATTTGTTCTTTAACCATCATTCATAAGCTCCATTCATTTTTAGATTATTTTTTTAAAAGTTAAATTAATTTAAGTTAATCAAAGTATTACTTGGTTTTTCTGAACTCACAACATTTTAGGAAAATTAGAAATAAAATCAAGATAGATGTGGAAAAACTTGCTTGTGACAGAGCTGTTATTCCAGGGTTATGTATAGTTCAGGTATAGATATACTTACTTTATAATTCCAGTGTTCTAAAGCATACTTCTGAAGTTATTTAATGTTAAATATAATTATATTTGCTCTAGAATTTGGTCATTAATGTATTTGTCTGTGAGGATAGAGATAAGATTCTGATATGGTATTTTAGAACTCTAAAGTATGTTATTAAAAATAAACTACTTTCTTTTCTGATTATATAAGTTAATTATGGTAATATACTATATGTTAATTATGGTCTATGTAATTATAACTGACATACATAAAACTACAACATAGACGCATGAACAAAGGAGGGCCCTGCTGGTCATTGAGTTTCTCAGTGTACTTTACATTTTTAGAAAATAGCTTAATTTATAATTTCATTTCAAATAATTTCATTTACTTTGCAGTACTGATTAGCAATCTTGTGATGACTTTTAAAATTGCCATACACAACATTTTCTAATAGTGAATCCATGTCAGAGTTTTAGTTACTACTACTTAGTTCTCTCATAAAAGATTGCTGTTAGTGTCAGTTAACTCTATAATCTACACTTTTTTGCTGTTTGGATATGGAGGCCTTTAGTGTTTTTGTAGCTGTCATTTTTCTGTTCTGTTGTTCAAGTTATCTTTTTGTTTGTTAGAAGCATCTGTGGAACAGATACATTTTCCCTAAGAAATACAGATACCTTCTGTTGCTTTTCTTTGTGGAGTTGTGCCATCATCATATCTTGATTCAAGCTGATGTTGTAACATTCATTGATAATATCAACACTGATTTCTTCAATATTGTTTTTCTTTTTTTTTTCTTTTAGGAAGTATCACCTGTTCTTGACTAAGTCAGAAATCAGCAGCTTTTTTAAAAATCAGCTCTTATACTTTCATGACCAGTTTTTGCAGCAGTATTGGAAACTTTAGTAGTATCGTCTCCAATTAGAATATGAGTACCTTGAATTTTCTTCAATTCAGTCAATAATAGAGGTTCAAACCGATTGCTGAGCCAACTGTTCTTTGAGTAGTTATAAAAAGTTCCTTTTAGTCTATTTTCGATCCAGGTTGCCTATATGGACTTTTCTTTGTAGAAAATCGATGGAGGAATGATGGAGGAATCGATGAGGGAATGATAAGTCATCAACACAAGATATTAATACTTTATATGGAACTTTTAGAAGGACATTTTTGTTATTATTCCAAGATCATCAGTTAAGTTTGTTTTATCATAGTTCAAATATGCAATTGAACTAATCTTTCCAGTTTAGGAGTAATGCTGTTGAAAAACTCATTAATAACAGCAACACCTATTTCAGCTACCTTCCTTTTAATGCAAATCTCATGCTTATATCTGTTTATATCTCCTCAGCAATGATTTTACCCATTGTTTTTCCAGGTTTCCTCTGAGTTGAGATTTTTTTTGGTCTTTAAAGTTAAATGTAGAATATTAAAAGTTAACCCAGTATCTGTGTTAATTACTTGCTTTGTACTGCAGTCACACTTCCTCTCTAGTATTTTTTTAAATCTGCCTGTTTCTTTAAAAAACTTAAAACACAGCAGACAAAAGCCATTTGACTCAAGTGTGAATCTTTATCTATATTATCTACTACTTGTCGGTTAAAAAATATCAAGAATGTTATTCTTTGTAGAAATTAATTTTTGATGCTGCAACCTTTTTAAAATCCTCAAAATATGTGAAAAAAAATGTAAATTTTTTTTTATATATTGCCAAATTACTATTTTATTGTACTTAAACTATCATTATATGTATTCTCTATTAGTTTTGCAAAAATGTTTAGTTTAAAAAGTTTTTGATAATAAATGTAAATAAGATTAATTTGATTAACCTAAAATCTGAAATTGTTCACTGGTATATACAGTAACTACCGTTAAATATTTTGAGTTTTTTTTTTCAATACAGCTATGTATTGTTAAATAAATTAAAAATTAATTTTTTTCTTCATTAGTTTTAGTTTGATTAAACTTCATATGATTTTTTAAGGTTTTTGTTCCAGGTTGGAAATAGAGAGGATTCAAATGTATATGTTCGCACAAAGTTAAAGTTTGCACAAGAGGTTAGTAAGATTTCTCTTGTAATTTTAATATGCCCAGTTTTTGTTTGCATTAATTAATTAGGTTTCTTGTTAAATGTCATTTTTTTAACAGTTAGGAATGAATGCAAGTATAGTTAAATTTCCTGACACAGTCACTGAAGTTGAGGTAAGATAAGTACTTATGATTTTTTAACAAAACTCACTTGCTATAAATTTGTACAAAATTTTTCGTTTTTTTAAAACTGCTTATGTTTAATTCTTCTACATTACAAAGAATTTTTTATGCTTTTTGAATTTTTTGCTCATGACAAATTTAAATAGTAATTATAATTGATAAAAAGATTGATGAGGTTAGAAATGATGCTTGAGAGATTGATTCACATAACATGAGTTTTGATTATTAAATATTTTTTTATAAATTCTCAGTTGATTCGGAAAATAGGCGAATTAAATGATGACCCTCATGTTCATGGTATCATTGTTCAGCTCCCGCTGGATTGTAAAACTAAGATTGATGCTTCTCTTGCCACAAATGCTGTTATACCTGAGAAAGATGTGGATGGGTATTTAACAATTTATGTTTATTTTTTGATATTTCTATCAGCATAACAGTTTTTGGGGCATTAGTTGTAAAATTTAAAATTCAACAAAAACGCTCTAGTTAAGTCTACTAAGATAAATATATGTTTGACCAAATGAATTGCTAGAGCAATGTAGGATCACTTTCAACAATACAACCAGTTTTTTTTTTCTTCATGCTTTAGAAGAGGAATAATAATAACCAGAAAATAAATCAAAATAAATATAAAATTAATGAATATAATAGATATAATCAAATACATATTACATAAAAGATTAAATCAAATGATTATCTCTTACTTTAAGTATAAATGATATAAATGCTGGACGCTTGGCTCGTGGACATTTAAGCAAGTGTTTTGTTTCTTGCACACCTGCTGGTTGTATGGAGCTTATAAAGTCTACGGGTATTGTGTTTTTTATTTATTTATGATAATAAGATAAGACAATATTTTTTTTTAAAAAAGTCTGTTTTTTGTTTTGAGAGTATTTAAAAATAAATCAATTTGTTTAATTTTCAAAAAAGTTAAAAAATATTTCAGGTTTAAGTATGTAAATGAAGTATTTGGAAAGCATTTTCAAATTAATGGAATAATTTTACAATAAATTAATATCAACTTGTAGAAGCTTTGTAATTACAAAATGTTTCAACAAGACTTTGGTTTTAGTTTTAGTTTTATGCAAACATTTTGTTTGTCCCTTTACTGTTGAACACTTTTTTAAAAAAAATATTATTTTACAAACTAAGGGTAATCAACAGAATAGAAAAATGTAGGAGGATTAAATATAAATAATCTCTAGTTTTACTGCTGCTTGATAGCTGCTTTTATGTCTGACTATTCTATTCTTTAATAAAAACAATTTTTTAAAGTCCCACTTTTATTTGCAGCATTTATAATCAGATAAACAATCCATCATCAGTGAAAGAAAATTACGCCACATTCTAGATAAAAATTTAATTTAATTTAAGTTTAAATTGCTTTTAAAAAAACACTTTTTGTACCAATATTTTTACTTCAGGTTTGAATATTGTTGGTCAAAATGCTGTTGTGCTGGGTAGAAGCGCAATTGTGGTAGGTATAATCATGTTTCTAAGCTTGAACAGAAAACGATAATAAAAAATTGTAGTGGATCAAAATTAGAAATAAAAATCTTTTGCAGTAGCAACCCACTAATGAAATTCTGGTTGGTTACTTCTTGATAGGGCTCTCCTATGGCTAATTTACTAACCTGGAATCATGCTACAGTCACTATATGTCATTCTCGGACTCGAGCACTTAAAGAGCAAGTAAATAATATGTTAATTATATTACAATTTATTGTGTATATTACAATTTATTGTGTTATGATGATGTCTTTGTTCTGGTTTTATGATAGTGATATTTGCCAATCTTATATCACATTTATAATAATATAGTAAAAAATTCCTAATCTTTTTAAATAATAACTCATGAATATTTTAGATTTTAAAAGCTGACATTTTAGTTGCAGCTGTTGGTGTTGCAGAATTAGTTAAGGTATGTAATACACTTGATTAGGTTCTTGTGGTATTCATACTTTAAACAAAAATTTAATGTGACATTTAGATGCATTTTTATGCGATTTTTATATGTAAAATATGCTTTTGAAATGTTTATATAATTCTTTTTTTTTTATTCATTTAAAAATTACTTTATAGGGTGATTGGATAAAACCGGGTGCAGTTGTAATTGATTGCGGAATAACCGCTTTACCAGGTTTCAATTGTTAAAACGTTTATTTAGAAGGTCAGCTTTCAAACATTTTTAGCTGTTTCTTGATTTTAATTTATTATTTTACAGATCCAACAAAAAAAAATGGCCAGCGGTTGGTTGGTGATGTTAACTTTAATGAGTGTGTAAAAAAAGCAAGCTGGATAACTCCTGTACCTGGAGGTTAGTTTTTTGTTAAAAAACAACAGCAACAACAAACAGGGTTGTAAACGAAATATCATATTTTTGAGACAAGGCAAGAACTTTTTTTTCAACACATCTTCCTCTAAAGATTCAAACGTTGTTGTTCCCTCTATCACAACCCTCCTATCTCAATGTAATTGTATTAAAATCTGATTGGTCAATCAAAGATTAGAACAACAAACTTTTTTTTCTGTTCCAATTTTTTGTTTTAGTTTCTTTAACACCTCGGTCTTTAATCATAGTTAAAATACTGATAGTGATTGAGTTGTAGATTTGATGGGTCGATATTATTACATTTTTGTGCATCTTTTATAATTTAAGGAGTTGGGCCAATGACTGTTGCCATGCTTCTTTTTAATACGGTCGAAAGTTGTCACCGACTTACTGCGCATCAGTATCGTCATCTTCAGGTAATCTTCATACTAGCAGTATGATACATCTGATTTTCTCAGTACATTTAACGTTTGATAGTTGATATTACTTATTGTTTGAATTTGGTTCTTTAGTCTGGTCTCGGAATTTCATATCACACTCTGACCGCAATTAAAAAACTGGCTGCGTACATTCGTTTTTAAATTATGAATTATAAATTTAGCTAGGTTTCTACATTAAAATGTGAGAAATATGGTGTTTTTGTAATATATTTTGTAAATTTTTTGTGAAAGTAATCATTTTTAATAAATTATAATTTGTTTGTTTTCATATTGTGACTCATTATTTAAATGAAAATAAATCAAAAGAAAAAAAGAAAAGCCAAATTCGAATTATTTATCTTTTAAAATTTTATCCTTTTTTTTGAAACAAAAATAGGATGTCGCAATATCTTGGCATCAGCATTTAGTTTTTCCATTAATAAAGAACAGTAACGAATAAAGTACAAACTCCTCTCTCAGTCGTTTAAAATAAATCGAATTTTCTAAAGTTTATTAAATTCGAACTCTTGATGCGTTTAAAAAAAAAAATCTCTCTTAAGGGTTTAAGCAAAATTAAATATTGTATTTGAGGTATCGCAATTTTTTTTATAACATTGCATGTCTAAATATATTACTATTTTAAATTTGATTTATTTCAAATGACAAATATAGGAGTTTGAACTTTATTCGTTACTATTCGTTGTAATAAAAACAAAACGCTGTTCACTTAAATGCGAGAGTATTGCAATATTATAGGGAAGGTTATTCGTCAGACGGGTAAGTTGTCTCTCGTACTAGAAAATTCTAGCAACGCCTCAACAAAACAACTAAAGTTATATGCAAGTTTGTTTACATTGAAGTTTGTGCCAAAAACACAATTGTAAAATTCAAATATGAGAGGATGACAATATTTTGTGCTTGAACTATGAAAAGTATTTTAAAATTTCACAGAAAAATGTTTTCCAATCACAGTTTCATGATAATTTCTGTTTTAAAGTTTATTTTTCAAAATAAAATGTTTGACAATCTAATACTTGTAATAACATACCCCAGTTGCAGGGGAAGATTTTTCATTTTCAAATGCTCATGCTTTCCTTTAGTTTACAGCCTTACTTGTAATTTATTTGATAAGCTTGTAAATTCCTAACTCTGATAGTATACCTCAGTTGCAGACTAAAAGATTTTTTATTTAAGTTTTTCTAGTAAATAGTTTGTTTGATAACTAAAAACTGACTATTCAAGGGGAATTACTCCCTTAGTTTTTAGCTAGAGATTAAATAAAAATATTTTTAAATAGAGTTTTTAGTTCTTTATTTCAATTAGATTTGTCTTCAACCAGTCCGCTTCTTCGGATTCGTCCAACTCTAAGACGAGTTAACCTAGAAATCAAAAATAAGTTTGTCAGAAGCGGCCAACCAGACGAACACCTTGGGTTCAGACTTGCGCCTTTTGCGATATTTAAAGCTCGGTGGTGTCTTGTCTCTGAAGTGGCCTTTCCGTTGATCATCGAGTGCAACAGCGTGAAGACTCGTCGTCAAGGATAACAGGTTTTCCCTAAATCAAGTATATAATGTTTCATAGATTTCGATGTCAGTGTACTTGGCAAGAGTTTTAATGATATATGAATGAGTGTATCCAAGTTTTCGACCGACTTGTCTTATCGAAACCCGGTCACTGTGGTCAAACATTGTTTTCAGACGCTAGATGACCGAGATGATCAACACTTTGGCCACACGATCACTTCTTTGCATTCTTTTGTGTCCAGAATCGTTCTCAGCTCGTTCGATTATAACACAAAAAGTGCATTTTGTAATTTGTTCAGCACTGAAGTCATTTACGGTGAACTTTTTTCCTTACAATTTATTATTCAAATAAATCGTAAATTTGTTTTCTTATCTCTTAACACATTATAAGCGGCTAGCGAAATAGACTAAACAGGTGTGCGTAGCGGGCAAAAATTCGCATAAAACTACGCGTTTGAAATCTAATATGCGATTCATAAAATAGATGAACTGATGTATACAAAAACATATTTTAATAAAAATTAATAAAACTGCAACAATTTTTTATAATAATATAATATATTGTTTAAAAATATTTACAATTTATATAAACTAATTAATTTCTAAAAATTGTTTTTAAAACTAATTAACTTATTTAAAACTAATATTTTTGTACTGTGTGGTACTTAAAAAAACATTCTCCTTTATGAAGAGGCACTTTGCAAAACTCGCACGAGATAGTCTTATCAGTTTCATATGTAAACCAATCGAGTAAAATTACTTTGTGCCGCTTTTAAAGTAAATTCATTCAAACGGGTAAAAATACCCGACCCGCTAATAGACAGCAGTCCGCAAAGCAGGTATTTTTACCCGCCCCGCTTGTAATGTGTTAAATAAATCTGTTTTCTTATCTCTTCTTGCTTGGACACCATTTTTTTTTCTTAATTTTTAACAATTATCTAAAAACAAGTAAATTAACTTATAGAAAATTTAGACTTTAAAATCGATAAAAACACGAAAAAAAAAAAAGAGAGTTTAGCTTGTGGCATTTAAAAGTCAGTTCAAATCAATCCGGATTTTTAGAAACCACCCGTTATGTTTTTAAGTTGCGCGCGTAGACTTGCACTAAGCTAAAATAAAGATTATTTCGACATTGAACAGCTACTATACAGTCAATAAAGAAAAAAAAAGACAACTAAAACAGGGCTCCCCGACTTGTTTCAAAAATATTTTTTTGCTTTAAGTGCATTAACTCTCCAATTTTGTATGTATGTATGTATGTATGTATGTATGTATGTATGTATGTATGTATGTATGTATGTATGTATGTATGTATGTATGTATGTATGTATGTATGTATGTATAAGTGTGTGTATGTTAAGTAAACAAAAAAATTTAGGAGTCACGTGATTTACCGTATGAACTTAATTGACACGTTTTCCTTGCGCATAGAAAGCAGACAACATTTTTTTGAATTATTTACAAATTTCCTCTGTGTAAAATAGGTTAATTCGTATTAAATATTTTGTATGAGATAAAAGCGCAAATGTCATTAATAAGAAAGTTTTTTTACATTATGAAAAATAAAGAAATTAAAATCATGTACAAAACAATCGTAATGAGTAAATAATTTCACCTCATAAACGAGAACAGATTATTTTGCGAGATAAAAACATTTATACAAAAAAAGAAAGAGAACACTCAGATAAGAACATATTTAGTTAAAATTTCATTAAAAAGAAAACCAATATTTGAGTTTTTGTAAATTGAAAAAGATACTGTTTTTACGATACTCATTTTTCTAACTCAAGTAAAAAAGAATGATAAAAAAAAAACTTTTTTAAACAATAGCCATTATCTTGTAAATAAATAGAAAGAAAAACCAAACAATGACTTTCCTTGGACTCAAATTGAAACTGGAGGTATAGCTTCGTATGAAGAGTTTGATAATGATGAGCGTGCGAGCCCTCTTGAATTGTGTAGGTGAAAGATTTTATCTAACTAAGAAACTAAGTTTATATGTCTGGAAAGGGTCATCATTTAGATGTAACTTCATCTGAAGTTACATCTAAATGATTTACACGAGGATCTTTTTCTGAAACATTTTCACCTTGATTATCTCCGATCGAGCTAATTTGCACATCCAATGAAGGGTTTCTGGGAGAAAAAATGTCAGAGTTTATTTTAAACTTCGGAGCGTTTAAGCAAGTATCTCCTTCCACTATATCTTTCTTATTTGAGCTTAGTTGAGCTTCAATTTTTTTAGCTACATCATTTCCATTATTGTCATGTACTGCACCATTTTCATTAACTAAAATGTCTTTCGACAAATCATTTCCAGTTTCTTCCCTATCTGACTTATTGGTGTCAGAAAGTTTTAACGAGGATTCATAACTAGTATCTTTTAAAGACTCAACCTCATCGTTTTTTATAAAGTTATCTTGCGGCAAAGAAGACTTCACACTACAAGAACTAGAAAAAATCACTGACCCATAACAGTCACTTGCAATACACTTTAAAGATTGGCTAGTTCCGGAAGAGAAAAAGGGATCTTCGTTCAATGATTCATCACCTGCTGATTTGCACAACTTCGCTCTCTCTTTTAGTAAAATAATAATAATAAAAATTCGATAATGAAAACTTAAAAAACTTTCGATAACTACGGAAAAACTTAAGTATGTTTTACCTGATGCCACAAATTGTTGTGCAAACTGCAATACTGCATGGTAACAAAATATCATCTGCTCCTAATAGAAAAGTTTCGAAAAAAAATATCCGTTTTGCATTATGTAAATGTTGTTCATGAAAGTCTTAAGATAGATCTTTTTCCTCATATGAGTTTATTGTTAGTAAGACAAACCTTTCTTTGCACCATATGTGGTCGAAATTGTCGCAACTTTCGAATTACACCAGGGATTTCAACTAAATAAAATTCGATCAAACTTTAACATTAGCACCATCTTATAACAAACTACGCAAATAAAAACGCAAGATTTGCTTTCATGACTTACTCAGACCATTCTGGCCTCGAATCTCATGCATGGCAGAATACAAGCAGCAGAAGGTTCCTGTTCGTCCTACTCCAGCACTAAATAAAATAAAAAATTATTAAAATCAAAAAAATAAAAAGTATAATTAGAAAAAGAGAGTTCAGTAAAAACACCGTATGCAAATGTAGGAAAATAAGAGAGATAAAAAATAGTTGTTTAACAAATGTAGGAAATTAAGAGAGATAAAAAATAGTTGTTTAACAAAAGCGTATATGAAGAATGAAACCTTAGAGCAAAACGAAATTTTTGAATTTGATAGTAATGAAATTCCGAATCTACCTGCAATGCAACACCAGGGGATAAACAGCGGAAGGATCGTAAAGCAAATGATAGCGGCGGACTTCTTCCATAAAAATCAGTAAATCATTTGGCGACTCTGGAGTACCGCTGAATACAAAAAAATGTCGAAGTAAGTTGAAAAAGATTTCATTGATAAAATGCAAAAAATTTATAAAGAATTAAAAGAACTTCCTTACTAATCAGGCCATGACGTAAACTGTAGATGTTTTACGAGACGCGTATTTTTCACCTAAATACATAAAAGTATACAAGGTCATTAGAAAATCTCACCATTTCAAAAAATGTCATACTTAGAAAGATACTTTTGAATAAAAGATGCAGTCTACCTTTTTATTCAATATCGTAAATGTTCTGATTTTCCATGACGCACTCACGTTTTCATCCATCAATATAACAACCATATCTCCATACTCTGCAGGCTCTTCGCAATTTCTATTCCAGTACGGGTGGCACTTTAGCTTTTGGCTTTCCACTTCGTTTGTAAGCATCACTATAACGGACGCATTTTGTTCCCAGACCATTATCCAAAAATCTTCGAATGTTTGTGGTATTGGAGCTTGGGTTGCCACATATCGTGGAGAAAGAGGAGTCAAACTCTAAATTAATACCACTATTAGTTTCTTTATATTTTAAAACTAATCTACAAATTCATAGCAAAGATATAAATAAATACATCTCTACAAATTTATTCACCTCGATAAAACTTGCATTTATATAATCATTTGGTACAGTCTTAAGATGAACACGTGAATGGTCCCCTGTAAGAAAGTGAAACTTGCAACGATCAAACAATTCACAAATAAACAGGTATTTCATTTAAAATAGTTTTGATTTTTTTAAATTATTTTTGAAATTAAGTTTAGAAATATTTACTTAAATTAATCTAACTACTTATTTCTTCACTCACAGGGTAAAATATCTCTATATCGGTTCTTTGTAATATTTAGGTCTCCTGCTTGTGTGGTGTAATTGCATATGTCCAACTCTTCGACTTTTTCTAAATCCTTTTTAAACAGAATATTACAAAATAATAGAATGCTACAAAAAAACAACATCGGAATATTGCAATAACATTACGTTACACTAAAAATATGAAAAATCTCACCCTCCAAATGCTTCCAAATCCATCTAAGTTTTTACCACTAAGTAACGGTTCACAAAAAGTTCGACACTTAGCTTGCAGTTTATTTACTGAATTATCCAAATCATTAATATACACTTGCCACAATGATTCATCTGATTCGCCCCCATAAAACGATACATGACCTATTTGCCGTCCAAGCTCGGGTCGAAGATCGACTACATCTAAAAGAGTTTCATCTGTTTCATCTATATTCTCTAGCTGGATATCATTGTTATTCTTTAGCTGTGTCTCAATACTATCTGAAAGTGACTCAGTACTATCTACCTGAATAGCTGGAAGGGTCTCAAGCAAGATACTTTGAGTTGGATTTTCTTGAAGTGTCTCCCTTTTTCCATCTGTCAAATCGTTTGTAGAAGGTGTAATGGTTGCTTCATCATCCCTTTCATTATTTGTTATTTGGTTTATGTCTGTTGTTGAAGAGATTGTTTTACATAACATAAGTTTGTCCGATTCCATAGAAGACAAATTATCATTAGCAACTATTTTCTGTTGGTTTATACCTTGTCTCAAACTTTTTTGCAAGAACTGGTCAGGAAAAGTGTGCTCCTCAAGAATACTAGAAGAATCTGAAACATCAATTTTTTTCTCCAAGCTTAGTAACAGCTGTTTATTCTCCAACTGCAGACTTACAGTTGATGGACACTCAGAATTTATTTCACACTTTGCATCAGTTTTAGGTTCATAAAATGGTTTTGTAGAAGCTGTAGTAGTTTTTAAAATTAAACCACTTAGATTAGAACTAGAAGTAATTACTGACTGGCCAGAAATATCTTCTTCATTTGTAAAGGATTTTGAAAGAACATTTTTTTGTGAAATGGATGGATAGTCTGGAGGATTTTGCTTAAGATTTCTGTTGCTATTTGTTGGATTTTCTATTGTTAATGCACTAACATCTATCTTTTCATTTTCTATGATTGCAGCACCAGTTGAAGGTACGTTCAACATTTTAATTTGGTTTTCAGAGCTTACAATAACAGCTGAATTATCTGATCTTTCTTTGTTGGGTTTTTTTGTGTCAAAATTATTGTTTTCAAAGTTACTTTTATCGCTAACGGAATGTTGTTGCACTGGAAATTTGTCTTGTATTTTGCTCTTTTCATTTTTTTCGTCAAGCATTTTCATGATAAAATTTTGTTGTTCTAAAATAATCTTCTCCAATTCAGGCTGCTTTGACTTGATATTACTGTCTAATTTTTCTTCTGAATTTTTCTGCTTTAAGAAACTTTCAATTAATTTTTGCTGCTCTAGAATCTGCCCTTGGAGGGTTTCAATTTTGCTTTTTTCTTCATTATGCAGAATATTTTGCTGACTTTGCACCATGGCAATTAGTTGTTGTTGCTGTAGCACTATTTGCTGGAGTTGGAACTGTTGGAAACCAAGTTGAGAAAGATCATTAGCAGAAAGATTTTTGCCTAGTATATTTGCTACAACTGGATCAGTTGAAAGTGACATGGTTGGTTTTGCAGTATAAAGTACTCCTCCAGGTTGAGAAGGAATTGCAGGACCAGGATAAAATACAGGCAAACCAATTTGAGTGGTCTGTCTAGCAGAAGGATAGTAACCAGTACTATTTCCTAATGATAAAGGCGATGGAGTTGGAGCAATTGAAATAGTTGACTGGTTTATTTGCTGGAAGGTGGACACTAAAATTGGCTTTCCTGATTGAAGAGGCTGATTTTGTGTTGGTTGATTTTGTGTTGGTTGATTTTGTGTTGGTTGATACTGAAAATATGGTTGTGGCCAGGTTTGTGATTTAAAGGGTTTCTGTAGGTCTTCTTGTAGTGGTGCAATGTGGTGTGATGTGATATGGCTCGGTTGCTCATAACTTGAGTGAGACTGAACATCTTTCACAAAAGGAAAACAAGGTTTTGACTCAAAGTCAGACTGAAAAAGCTCTTGTTGTTTTTGATGTGCTTGTGAGATTTGCTCTTGATTATTTATATAAAAGTGACCAGTAACAACAGGGTTATTCAGAAAATCATTATTTGGTCTGATTAGATTTGCAGGCTTGTTAAACTGGCTGTTAACATTTGCATTCTTAAATGGTAACTGTTCTGGAATTTCAGACTGAGTTGGCTGCAGTAAATTTGGTACAGCACATTCCCTCACCATTTCTGGAACCAATGGGGGAGGAAGATTATTACTTAGATCATCAGCTGACAATCCTAGATTCTGAAGATGAGATTGGACTGGAAACTTCTCTTTTTGATTTTGCTGAAAGTTTTGGTTAGTAAGAGATTGATTTAAAATTTGTGTCTGAGGTTCAAACTGATTCTTAAATTGGCTTTGGGGCAAATTATTAGTATTTAAAAGCTGAGAATGAAGCTGATTGGACATTCCTGATGGTTGTAAATTATTCTGATTAAGTGGTTGCTGCATGTTCAATTGAGATAAAGGAAATTGTTGGGAGCCAACTTGATTAGAATATCGAGGTACTTGTGAACCATATTGACCCATATAACTATTTTGCTGCAAAGTCTGTTGATTTTGATTATGGTGCAAACTATTGCCAGGTTGATTTTGAGATTGCTGAGAAACAAGATGATTTGGACTTTGAGGCCTTTGTAAAGTAAACTGATTTTTAAATTGAGGGTGTTGTAAACCGACCTGATTTTGAGAGGGAAGCTGTTGATTTTGTTGAGAAGTTATATTGTGGTACTGAGAACCAATTTGATTGGTTAAATGAGTTGCCTGTGAGTTAGGCTGACTTGAGAAATGTGGTAGTGATGATTCCAGTTGGTTAGCATATGGGGATTGCTGTAAACCATGGGGAAGATGAGTTGAAGCAGATTGTTGCAGAGCAAAATAACTTGAAGTTTGATCTTGTTGTAAGTTAAATTGATTTATCATTTGTGGTTGCTGAGAATGAATTTGGCTGGGAACTTGCTGCTGCTGTGAAAGAAAATGATTCTTAATTTGAGGTTGTTCTGAGCTGCGCTGACTTATTAATTGATGTCTTGAGTTTGATTGAGGAGACAAATTGTACTTATTTGACTGATGCCCCACCATTGAGCTATCATTTAAATGTAGAGCTGAAGAGGCTTTCAGAACTTGTGAAGGTGAATTAAAATTTAGTGGCACCACACTGGAAGGAGGCTGCAAGACTGAAGGGATGTTATTAGTTGAGACTGGTTGAAAAGGCATTCTGATTTGTTGCTGATCCAAAGGAATTTGTCTAGAATCCATTAGTTTTGGAACTTGAAAAGACCCAGAAAACTGATTAGAAGCAGATTGATCAGAATACATTTTAAAAGAAGTTGATGGTTGAAACAAATGTTGTGGTTCTTGAATAACAAAATTTGGTTTAATGTGAGCAGCAGACTCATGAATTGAAGCTGTGCTCTCCCCTCTTGAATTTGAAACTACTTGCATAACTGGGGTCGTAGGAGGTTGCTGTCTACTAAGATTAAAAGATGGCTGTTGATCAGCTAACCTTGAATAAAGTACCATATCTGGAAGTTGAGCAACTGTTTCAGGAAATTTAGGTTGAGAAAGCTGCAGAGATTGAGATTGTGGGTGTTGAGGGAAGGGTGATGAATGAATAACATTTTGGGGCATTCTAGTATTAACTCCTGGTCTTGGGATTGTTTTGTTAACATCATCAACATTACCTGGATATCTAATACCAAATTGAAAACTATTTGTCCGAGGAGTATATGGATTATTTGCATTGGAAAAAAACAATTGATTCGATACCTCTTGTCCTTTAGATTGATACCTTAGACTTATATTTGGATCTTGCTGAGACATTGATGAAGGTGAAAATGTTTGTACAGGCATATTTTGAAAATAGGGATTATCAAGAG
Source organism: Hydra viridissima (assembly GCF_058129835.1). Classification (NCBI taxonomy): domain Eukaryota; kingdom Metazoa; phylum Cnidaria; class Hydrozoa; order Anthoathecata; family Hydridae; genus Hydra; species Hydra viridissima. The sequence goes on along the minus strand of NW_028324308.1, from coordinate 2,506,402 downwards.
GCTGCTTTGTTGCAAAATCATGACTAACATTACTTTTAGAAATAAGTAAGTTAGGTTTTGAAGCAGTTGGTCTTGCAGGAGTTTCTAAAATTGAAATATAAAGCCAAATCAAAATAAAAATGCATAATACTATGATAAATATTTTTATAATAAAAAAAAAGATTTTTTGTTTCCTCAAACTTGTTGGAACTCATGGCTGATGATATTTAATCTATAATACTAATTCAAAAGTATGGGACCTAAAGTATATAAAACATGAAATGTAAAATACTATACCTGTTTTTATTTTTTGCTTATGTCTGTTAAAGAATGATTCAACTTTCTGCAACAAAGATTCAACATTCATTTTGAGTTGGCAATAAAAATTTAGTCCAGCTCTATAACAAATTTATTTTCTTCAATTATGCTATATGTTTGTTACCAGTACTATATTTAAAAACAAATTACATTAAAAAGAAGATTGCTTTGCTACTGAAGTTTCGTTCAAATATAAAAAGATTTTTTGTTAAACTTTAGCATAAAATCATAGGTATGTAAATATTTACAGAAATTATTCAATTTTTACATTTTATTGGTTGAACACAATGAAATTCAGCACCCTTTAATTAATAATTACTGGAAAACTACTTGACAGATTTCTCTATTTTTTTGCAGAAGGAAGCTAAATAAATGATTTATTTCAACACTTTTTTACATTTTTAATTGGACGCTTAGTAACTCAAAGCAGCATCATCTCCTGGAATTTGCTTTGAGTAACTTTTTTTGAAGCTAATACATCTGCTTTTTCTTAAAATTATCTGAAGATTATTTCTTGCTTTTCAATAGAATTTCTTTTATATTTGACCAATAACTTTCAATAAATCGCTGCTCAGGATGATTTGGAGGATTTGCTTTCTTAGAAACCAATTTGATGCCATTTTATTCATACCATTCTAGAGACTTCTTGGAATTGTGGGTTGTAGCTAAATCAGGCCAAAATATTGTGGGCATGTCATGCTTTTTAGTGAAAGGTAAAAGATATTTCTTTAAGTATTTTTCTATATACAAATCTGAACTAAAAATTTTAAGAGTAATGTATGGTGTACTTTTCAAATCACAAGAGATTGCTTGCCATATAAGGAATTTGGGGGAAAATTTTTCAGTTTGAATATACTTAAACTTGTTGGCTACATATCTATCTTTTAATTGATAAAATATTGCTAATTGTGAAAAGTTCTTTTTACAATAGGTTTCATCATCTTCAATTATGCACAAATTCTCTTGGCTTAAAAGTTTATATAGTTTTTTGAATTTTTTTGAAACAATGAATTGCTTTAATTTCTCGATCAACAAGTTGCTTTGGAGTTTTCTATTATGATGCTTTACATTCTTTAGATTTAAATACTTTTCCTATCAAAGCTTGGCTGCATTTAAATTTTCTTGCAAAATCTCCTTACAACTGACACGGACTTGCCTTAATGGAGCGATTGATTGATTTTTTTTATATTCATCTTCAAATCCTTTCTTTTTTTTCCCTTACTACTTTTCTTTCAATAGATTGAGTATATTACTGCAAAATTGAGCAACAGTAGTCAATTTAGAAATGTTAACTTGTGACAACAAAGGATTTTGAAGAAAAATTTCCAAAACATTTTCTTGATTTAAAATTTGTTTACCCATTTTAAACTAATAACAATGGTTAGCAATACTTTACACCAATACAACCAAACAACAACACAATAGCTTTTTTCTGCGAAAAAAATCAGAAAAATGTTTTAAGTAGTTTTTCAGTAATTAACAATTAGAGGGTGCTGATTTGATCATGCTCAACTGATATCTTTTTCATTCAAACTTATACCTGATGCGTTCTTTAAGTTCCAAAAACAAGACAATTGCACCTACATATGATTTGGCTTGATTATCAAACCTCAAAATAAAAAAATAATAAATAATAAAAAAAAATCACAAAATAGCTAAAACAATACTTTCTCTGCCAGTTTAAATTGTTTAAAGATCCAAGATAATCTCTCTTTTTCATGTAAAAAGAAAATTCTTACTTGCTTTTTGCTATAGCAACTTTCTCCCTAGTAGTAGCATACTTTGCATTTGCTTCTGTAAGAGCCCTAAATGCAAAGGCATGAGTTATGTTCTCATGTGGGCAAGCAAAAAGGAAATCTTTGGGCAGAAAATAATATAACACTCTTTGCTTTACTGAGCAAAACAATTCTTAATTAAAAAAAAATAATAATAAATCACTCACTGTATGATGTTATCTTGAGCTAGAAGATTCTGCTTGATATAATCAGTTGTTTCATTGTGCTTTTGAAGTTGCTCCTCAAAAAAAGCCTGAAAAATTTTAGAAATAAAAATTGTTTTACAAGAAACTTACTCTCATATGTAGTATAAGATTTGTTTATGTATATGCATATTTAGTGTCAACAAGAATCATTTGTTGAAGATAACATTAAAGCAGAGTGCATTCAAGAGCATCACCTAGCATTAGGCAACTGAAAAGAACTACTTCACACATTGGGTCTTTGATACCAAACAAAGTGCAACTTAAATTTTGATGTAAAACTCAAAATTTTAAAATATAAATGAAATAGCAATTAGTTTAGTTAAGTTTAATAAGACTTTCTAACTTCAGTTTTCTAAACTACTGGTTTGTAAATAAATATTAGCACTTTATTAGGCAATTATTAATAATAATGATAATTAATGATATTAGGCAGTTAACAATAGTTCCACTGAAACTGATTAAATTGTTAACTTTTTATAGTGCTTCATTTTAAAATAATTCAATTATCAACTTATTTATATAAGTACTTCATGATATAGTACTTCAATTGTTAACTTCATAATTACAGCAATATTATTGTTGAAAGTAATGTTTTGAATACAATCAAGCAATAAATTAAATTGAAGTCTGAAGATCTTCAAAAACTTAGATTCCAAGGAAGGTTCTTCTACTAGGATTTGACATTGGTTCCTTCTCTAGAAATCTTGGATCAACAAGAATGTTGATCTTGGTTCAAGATGTATACTCTTGTGCTTAAGTTATCATTTTTTGTGGCAACATATTCTACCTGGAACTGGTAATTTTCTTGATTGAGAAAATTTGCTAAATTTTCCAAACAGTTATAATTGCTAATGACTTCTGTTGTCATTAACTGAACTTTTAATTTTAACTTTTAACTATTGTTTTTTCTTTCATATGAAATTAAGAAAGAAAATCTTTTTAAAACTTTTATACTCAGTCCAAATTAGGATACTTTAAACTTGATATTTTTTTCAAATTAAATGTTCTTTTATGCTTCATTTCTCATACTTAATTTTGTTTAAGACATTAAACTTTATTATTTCAATATGTGTTTTATTGTGTTGTATCTTTCAAATATAGCAGCAAATATACCAGTGTTAGAAAAACTAAAAATAACCAAAGAAACATTGTTTTGATAAAAATCAAATCAATGTAAATGATTTCTTAAGTTTTTTGCAGAAAAAGATTTTGGAGCTAAGAAATTTATCTATAGCAAGATTTAAAATTTTTTTAACCCACTTGTTTGTTTTCATCACCTCGAACCACTAGTTGAGTAGTGATGTCATCTTTGTGTAGCTGAAAATAAAGCAACAAAAATACTCAAATGATATGCTGTAAAACAATGCACTGTAGTTGCAATGAGAGAAACTTTAACTTCTAATAGAATGAAATCCTTAAGCATTTAAATTTGAATGATATTCAGTAAAAGCATTGTAGGATGGTTTTTTTCCCTGCAGCTGTTTCATAAAACTTAAACTTAAGTATATTTCACATCACATGGTAAAGGATATATACATATGCAAGTTAATTGCTATCTTTAATTTTAAAATATTAATAAAAATCTTAAAAGAATTTCATAAATTGTATCAAATTAATAAGAAGCAAGTATTTAGAGTGGACATATTTTTTTTATCTCCTAAAATTACACTATGAAACTAAAATGAAAAACTGGAAGGTATTTTGTATCTTTTATAAAAATGAAATTTTTAGATGTAAAGGTGAGAAGTTTTAGTTTCTTTAAAAAATTGACATTTTAAAATGTTCTATATTATAAAATGAAATTTTCAATTATAAACCATATTGTAAGTGACATTGTCAGTAATTTTAAGTGACATTGTAACATTGTAACCATTGTAAGTGACATTGTAAGTGATTGTAATTGACTGAAGTAATAGAATATTTTTACCTGCTCTCTCAATTTGGAAAGCAAATATGCTCTTTGATCTTTCATCTTTTCAACTTTTCCCTGTAGGGCAAACAAAATCAAAGGTCAGACATGAATAAGAAATAGTAGTTTTAAATAAATAAGTGTAAAGTTAAACTTACAAGAATTTCTCTTATTCTTTGCACAATTGGTTCATCACTAGGAGCTGTTAAAGAAATTATGCAAGTTTAAAAAAAATTATATTATTTGAATTTTTTAATTTATTGGAACAATCTACAGGGGGTTGCAGAAACTAAGTTACTAATTACTTGTATGCATCAGAGGTCAGCTTGTTTCAGAGGATTTTTTCTCTCTTTTTTCTTCCTCTAATTAAAGCACTGAAAAACTTCTCTTCCCTTTATCAGATCTAATTCCAGTACTAAGGACTTATTATTGTACTAAGCAATTAAAAAACTATTTTGAAAGAACCATATGCATAATGGTTGTTTTTTTTACTATTAAGATAACTTTCCTGATTCTTAAGGAATCTAAAAATGATTTAGTTAAATACTTTTGCTGACTTTTTTATTTTATCAAAGGTTTTACTGTAGCGAATGTATGAAAAGTTCAACTTTTTACCTTCAACAATATCTTGGGAAGGCATTGATTGAAGAATAACTTTTGGATCACCAGATAAAAAAATAATTTTGTCTTTACTCTCTTCCAAGATCTTACACAATTCTTCATTTGTTTTGCGCTAGAGAATTAATTTTTCCAAACATTTATAAACTATTATGCCATATATTGGCATATTTAATGTGACACAATTATTACATAATTCTTATGAAAAAAGAGGAATACAGAAAAAGAAGGCTCATTACAAATCACTTACTGCTTGAACATGAGCAACCACACATTTGTCATTTTCATCTTTTAAGTTTTCTACTTCACTTTTATAACCCTTAAAATAATCATTCTCTATATACAGTTGTGGACAAAATAATAGTAGTGGCTAGTAAAACAATGATTTGTGATAATAATTTTATGTAAATTTAAATATAAATTAATAAATTTAAGCATAACAGTAATACAAACACTGAATAATGAAATGGGAGTAAAAAATGTTGGTAACACTGTTCAAATTACTTTAGGGAAGTCCCGAATTTTATATTTGAAAATATCTAGATTTGTAGGTTAAAATAACATCTGTTGTTTCCTATCAATCTATTTATATTAGCTTTTTGTTTATTTGGTTTTAGTAAGACTAATTTAAGGTAAGATTAACTTTAGTGTTAATTTAATGAAATACATAAAATAATTGTATAAATTTATTTTATAAATAGAAATTATGGGTTTTGTAGTGCAGAAAAGAGACAACTAATTATTAAATTAAAACAAGAAGGGAAAACATACAAATGTATTCAAGAGACATTAAGTTGTTCTCCTATGATGATTAGAAATGCTCTAAAATGGAAAAATGTAGGCAAAACAAGGGACTGAAAAGTAAGTTAGTCGCCAGAAGCCCAAGAAAAGTTCCCCTTTTGAAAAAAAGGCATGTGGTAGCAAGATCACATCTTGCAAAAATGCATGCAGATTGGCCTGTTTCAAAATGGCAGAATATTTTGTGGTCTGATGAAAGCAAAATTGTTTTATTTGGGTCAAGTGGACGCAGGATGTATGTAAGGAGGCCACCTAACTCTGCATACAAACCGCAATACACCATAAAAACTGTAAAACATGGCAGAGCAAAAATAAATATTTGGGGTTGTTTTTCTTATTATGGCATAGGGCCAATCTATAAGATTGATGGTATTATGGACCAAGACATATACCTTCAAATATTACAAAATACCATGTTACCCTATGCAGAAGAAGATATGCCCCTTAGATGGGTTTATATGCAGGACAACGATCTAAAGCATATCAGTCGTAGGGTAAAAAGTTGGTTCATCGAGAATAGGGTTGCAGTTATGGATTGGCCTGCACAGTCACAGGATCTCAATCCGATCAAAAACCTTTGGACGGATGTAAAAGAGGCAGTTTATAGTCAAAAACCAAAAAATCAGCAGGAGTTACGGCAAGTTGTCCAGAATGCTTGGAACAACATTCCTTTAGAACATTTTCAAAATTTGATTAACTCAATGCCGAATAGATGCAAAGCTGTGATAAAAAACCGGGGGCATGCAATTAAATATCAATTTTTTACTATTGTTTAATTAAATTTATATCATTTTTTTGTTAATAAAATAAATCATTTGCAATATAACATTAGATAATTTAATACTACTATTATTATGTCCAACTTGTTTTTTATACTTATGTAATTATTATAAATAATTATATAAGTATAAAAAAGTTTATCATCTCACACCTATTTAATTAATAATCCAGTATTACAATTTCATTTTCAGTAACTGTTTAAAGAAAATAATATTAATTCGTTAATTTTAATCACACTACTATTATTTTGTCCATAACTGTATACCAATAACATTGCTTTGTAAATTTTCTTCAAAATGACAGAAATATTTTTAAGAAAAAACTTTAAAAATGTTACAATGTTTTTAGATAATTACATTTTTGTTTTTAAATACGCTGAATGTATGATGTTCATTTTTATTTTTCCATGAAATTAAAACTCAAGCAATTACAAAAAAAATTTTAAAAAATTATCCTTACTTCATCATCTGCAAAATTTTCTAACATTTTTTTGATATCATTGAGCATACTCTCAACTGATGATGTTAGAATAGTGAGTTCTAAAAGAACAAAGAACAATATACAAAAGATTTTAAAATACTATTAATCAAGACTTATTGTTGTAAACTGCATCAAAAATAAAAATTTAATACAGAAAATTTATAAAAAAAAAAAAAAGGTTTTGAAGTATTATCCGGCTTGAAATTGGATCACAAATCACAAAATTTTGAAATGTTGCTATAGAATTTTTAAATTCATTCTAATAATAGCTGTTTTTTCTTTTTAAATTAAAAAAATTATAAAACAAAAAATAACTTAAGCATCTTTTATTACAATACTATTCCACAATGAGGTAAATAACTTTTGTTATTTTGTGCATCTATTAGAACTAAGTTATTAAATTAAAAAGAAGATTTGGTAATTTAGTAACATAGTTGAATAAGATTTTATAAAAGTAGCAGTATGCAGAATAAAGAGTTAGAAAACCATTAGTACCAATAGAGATAACAACAGTTCAACGGGGAGTCTAAAATAAGACTGTTTAAAGTAATCGACAAAGATATTTACACTACATAGAGTTATTCAAAAAAGAACAGCTATAAAATTGCAGCCCTGATTTAAAAAATTATTAATAATACTCAACAAAAACCTTCTATATCTTTTCCAACTTTAGAAATGAGATCAGGATTATTACGAAGAAATTGGTTTTTCAAAATTAGGTCATCTAAAAAAATAAACTTTTATTAATATGTAACTCAAAGCTATCGCTCAAAGTGTTAACTTTGAGTATACTCATATTACATTTAAAAAAAAAGCAGTACAACATTAGCAATCTGATGAATCACTGTTCTTAGTAGTATTATACATGAAAATTTTTTTACTTTTATATATAGCAGTTCAAAAGAAAAACAGCAGTTTGAACTGTCTAATAACCAAATATTCTGAATAACTGCCTTATTAATTGAAAGGATATTGTTCAAATAAATAGCAGCATGGAAAGGCACTATTGTTGTTAAACAAGAGTTGCAAAAAATTTACAAAACTCTGATGTAATGCAGATGAGTAAAAACATGAGTCATACAACTAAATAGTAAATCAGTAATTTAGATTGAAGTCAAGCTTTTAACATATTTCTTAATTTTATACATTAAGAGTTTTCAGAGAAAAAAGTTTGAAAAAACTTTTACTTAATTTTTTTTTTTTTTTTAAAGGACTGCTGTTTATTGAACACAGCAGTGTACTTTTTTCCAGCAAAAATCTGTTCAAATTAATGAGCTTTTCTACTAACCAACCAACATCAAATATAAAACTTTACTTAAACAAAAATTTATTACAATAAACTCTACATAAATCTAATATTCAAATAATTAATATAAGTTAACCTGGAAGACAATCTCCTTTTGGGTTAAGAAGCTCCTCAATATTCATAGCAGACATATATTGGCTAGAAGAGTATAACTGCTTTTTAATAACTATTATTAAAAATGTTTTAAAATGGGAAGAAAAAGGCAAACTAAAAAACAACTCACTGATTTTAACTTTAAGCAAATCAGAGCAATTCATTAAATGTTTTGAGCCATACTACTAACCTTAACTGAATATTTTTATTTTCAATTAGAGCAGCGATACTTCGTAGATGGTTATCCTTGGCCTCACTGTATAAAAATAAAGTTGTCAATTAGTTATATTTAGAACCAAAAAGATTATTGATGATTAAAATTGAGGTGACAGTAAAATAATTGAGATTCTGGGTAAATACTTTTGTTATTGTTCTATTGCAATAAAATCATTAATTGCTACCACAGTAGTAACTATAAGTGCAGCAATTGAATTAGCATTTCCAGCAGAGGACTACTACAATCATTAATATTTCCAATATATAAATTATTATAAGAATATACCCATTTAAAATCTCAGTATATGAGAATATGCCACTTCTAACTTTATTATCAATTTATAATTTGTCAATAATTTACTTCTGGGATGATTTACAATCATAGTTTTTCACTTCCAAATCATATGGCTCTATAGATCTAAGTGTTTCAGTTAATTCCTTTTGAAAACCCAACATGGTCTTATGTTGATGCTATCATTTTAAAAATTTTTTATTTGTTTTTGCATGCACTGGTCAAGACCAAAGCAGTGAATGGATTTTTGCTATCGTTTCAATAATTTATTTTTTGATTTTGCATATACAATGCTGCTCAAAAAACTTAGCACACATTAGATTTAAGTTTCATTTTTCTTCTTTTAATTGAATTTTTAGGCAGTAAACTTCTTATGCCTTTTCTATTTTTTATTTACAGTTAATTAAAACAAACCTTATATAGAAAAAAAAAAAAAAAGAAAAAGAAAAAAAAATTACATTATTTTAACCATCTATTTTTAACTTAAACAGAGACTGCTAATTAAAGCGGTGTAAAAAAGCTGCTCATAAGTTTAGCACACTTGCACTTCTATTGTCTTTTAACTGCTGCTTTTTACTTTTTGACAACAAATTTTTACTAAAAAGTAAATTTAACTTTCCTTTTTTACATAATAACTGAACAAAAATTTCTAAGATATACATAACATGTATTACCTCATTTGAAATAAACTTGGTATTTTTTGCTTAAATTTTGTCCATAATTTGACCAATAAGATGTGAAAAAAATCAATTAGCTCTGAAATAAAACAGCGTATTGTAGGACTACATCTTGGTGGTTTCAACAGTTCTGAAATAGCTCGAACTCTTAAGTCTGTATCTTGTTCAAGTGTACTCAGAATGATTCAGAAACTTGAAAAAACTGGTATTACTGCAGAAAAAAATCGATCTGGACGACCAAGAATAACAAGTATCACCAATGATAATAGTATCTATAGAATTGCAAGAAAAAAGCCTAAATACTCAGCCAAAGAGATTGTACAAGAAGTGAACTTGGCTCTAAAAAATCTTATCTCAAGACAAACTGTAAATAGAAGATTGATTGATCGAAAACTTTGTTGCTACGGTGCTGCCAGAAAACCACTGCTTAAACCAACAGATCGGTTAAAACATATCAAATTTTGTAGAGCTATTTTGAAAATGACTAATTATGAACTAAGAAGAATAATATTTAGTAAGGAATCCAACTTTACAGTTATTAACCGAAAGAACAGAGTGATTATCCAAAGACACTAATATGAGATGTTTCATAGTCGCTTCGTTGTGCCGCAACTACAAGGTGGTGGAGGTTTGGTAGGCATATGGGGTTGCATCACATGATGGCCAGGTCTCTGCTACTTATACGATGGTTTTATGGATCAACATAAATATATCAAAACGCTTGAAAATCATTTAATCCTGACTAGAGACATCTTTTTTAGTAATGAGTCGGAGTGGCAGTTTCAACAAGACAACACTCCTTGTCACAAGGCAAAAATGGTGACTATTTGGTTTCAAAAAAACAACATTAAGGTACTTCAGTGGGCAGCTAGATCACCTGACCTTAATCCAATCTAATATGTATGGATTGTACTGGACTGCAAACTCACTAAAGCTCCCATAACATCAGCTGAACATCTTAGGGAAAGTTTGAAAGAGTCGTTTGACAGCTTATCAACTGATTATTGCCGAAAATGGTTTGATTCCATTAAAATTCGATTAGCAAACTTAAATCCAGTTGCGTGATAAACTTATGAACAGCTTTTTTTTAACTTTTTTTTATATACTAACTTTGATTAAAGATATTTAGTGATAGACAATTGTTTTTTTTATTTTTTAGTTTTCTCTTAATATAATTAAAAAAGTCAAATAAACATGTTGCATTTTTTAAAAAACCTTGAATTTCTTATTTTTATTTCATTTTTAAAGAAAAAAACACAACTTAAATCTGTGTGCTAAATTTTTGAACAGTATTGTCAAGATCAAGCAGTGAATGGATTTGCTATCATTTCAATAATTTTTTATTTTTTTTTGCATACACTAGTCAAGACTAAGCAGTGAATGGCCTTAGGAAAGTAGTAGTCTAAACTTAAATAGAAATAGAAAAATTTTTTTTTTGACTTTTTAATCTAAAAAAATATTTTTAAAGCTATAGCTGAATGGTAGTCAGAACAGTCATTTGTAAACTGGTGACACCAAAATATATGTTTTTTTAAGGATTATGTAACACATTAGCATAATGGTTAAGATGTTATGTATTTTTTTTTCTTTTTACAAATTAAGAATTTTCATTTTTAAAGAAAAAATGAAATAAAAGTAAAAAACAAATGCTGACTGAAAGAAATCCTATATAAAATTTTGTGGAATCTAAATTAAACCTGCCTATAAAGTGATGCCAATTCATGAGCCTTCATTGGCACTAATTTGTAGAAAATATCAACACCTGCAACACTAGCATCATTGTACTGAAATAGGATTGGTTTGATAAGGTTAACACCTTTAATTTCCTCCATTGAAGAAAGCTCAGGTACTATCATATGATAAACAAAATCATTATCTTTCTTTGCAGCATCGTACCTTTACAAAAAAAAGTTTAAGTATTTAACATTTTGGAAAGAAACAAATTTTATAACCAATATCTTTGTACCTTTTTAACACCATTAGCTTAATGAAATGTACTTACTTTTGATTAACAACATCAGCAATAAACTGAACAGACTCAATAACTTGAACAGGTTGTTTCTGTAATAAATAAGCAAATAATGAAAACCTTAACAACCGCAAATATGTTGTGTAGCAAGTATGAAACAAATGTAAAGGTAATTTGGTTTTCAAGGTCGAGATTTTCAAAATAATTTATCATTTTCAAAGTCAAGATGACTTGAGTGATGAAATATTTTGAAAAAAAATTCCATTCATAAGGGAAATATTGATTTAGATAGGAACTTATTTTTATCATTCTAACCTGTATTTTAAAATAATAACACCTGCTCTAAAATAACATTTTGAAAAGCATTCTCTGTGAGATAATTTAATATTTTTGTAGTAATACTTTAGAGACATTTTAAAAATTTTATAGAGATTTTAAATATTTTAACCTTCAACAACTTTGTAGCTTCGGTGATTTTTTTCAAAGCAGCTTGCATGTAGCTAACCTATGTTTAAAGATAAAAAAAACAGTAAAAAAGTTTTCCATGAAACTTACCAAGATAGCAACTAATGGATTAGGATAATTGATTCTTAATGTCTTTTTTTTATGAGTAAAATTCCTACTGCAAGATATGTGCATATTCTACATTAATGTGCATCCATTTCATTTTGACTTTCATAAAACTTACATTGTTGAGTAAATTAGTTAAAAAAAAAAACAAAAGTGAAAACCTTTGTTCCAAACATTTCTTTTTCCTCTGCATCATTTGACATGAAAGTCTAAAGAATAAAAACTTTAAAGTAAAAATTTTAAAGAAATGATGAAAAACTACAGAACTTAATCTCTGTGTGCAAAAATGAAATTGGTGCTCTATTTAACAACTAAAATGCAAGAATAGTACCTGCATTTAAAAAAATATTATTTATTTTTCTATTAGCATGCACTGGTCAAGATCGAGCAGTAAATGCATCACGGGAAGAAATAACATAAACTTTAAAATTAAGAGTAGCAAAAAATATTTTGGAAGAGAAAAATTATGAAATGCTTTTTCATCTACGTGATTTGTAATCTATATGATTATGAATCATGTAGATGAAAAAAGCATTTAAAAGAATATGTAAAAGGTAACTTACATATGCCAGTGCATGATATGATAATCATGTAGATGAAAAAAAGCATTTAAAAGAATATGTAAAAGGTAACTTACATATGCCAGTGCATGATATGATAATGCCTTTATTTTCAGGTGTTTAATCCAACTCTAAAGAAAACTTTAAAAATATAGAAACAATTACAACAATTAAAAAGTACATAAGCTTTCAATTTAAAAAAAAAAAAAAAACAACCTTTCTTGTAGAAGATCCTATCTCTGCAGTACCAGGTTTATCCAACAAACTTGCAGCATCATTGAAATAATCAACAACCTATATCAAAACATTAATTCAAAGTTTGAGTAAATTAGTTCATCAGATTTTATACAAATGTTTAGTTATTCTGTTAGAGAATTAATGTTTATTTATTAGATGGTTATTATTTTAAAAACCTTTTTGTAAAATTTCAGGAAGATTCTAAAGGAGTTATTAGTTATATTTGCTACTTTGTGCTCCTGTTAGAGAATTAACAGTATCTTAGATCATAAAGTGCTCACTTATTGGTAATATCAAAAGTTAAAACTGAAAATATTTATTTATGACAATGTTTCTATAAAGTATTACTAACAGCTTCTTAATACCTGTATGCTGACTCTTGCAATTAGCAAAGCATTACGATTATCACGTATTGACTTTTCTAAAATGCATTCCAATGATTGACCCTATAAAATGAGTTTATAAGTTATAAGAAATATGCTTTCTTTTCATCTTTTTTGCTTAGCTACCTTTTTTCAATTTTAACATTGCATGATAGTAAATCACCAAGTAAAAGTCATTAATGACGCTATGAAATTTAATAAGCTAGCAAAATAAGACAATAAATTTACAAGCAAACATTCTGATGTAAAAGAAAAAAACAAAAACAGAACTTACCATCATCACATTTAATTTCATTGTTAAAATATCTTCACTCATATCAGGAAACTCACCAAGAGAAAAATTTTCCTAAATAGATTTTACAGTTCCATTAAAATTTTCCAAGAAACAAAACTTAATTATAATTAAAATAAACAAAAAACAAAAAAACATACCATTTGTACAATGAATTTTAACAGAAGCCTTAGTTTTATATTATAAGAATGTGCTCATTTGAAGAAAACTTAATTTCATTAAAAATCATTTCAGGCTTTAAAATACTTGACATTCCAAAATAACATGACATGTCATGCTAAATGAAAATGTTATTTAAATTCAACATATTACTTACTTTTATTGTAGAAATTACACAAACATTTAATAAGAGATGAATTTTTTTTTAGTCTCATAAAAAAGCTTAAGAATCAAAAACGTTAAAAAATTTAGATTGTGTTAAAAATTCTTTAAACTTGACAAATTGCCATTCTAAGAGCTTTTCTTTTTTGAAAATCATTAGATATATATTCAAAACTAATAATCTAAAAACAATAATTCATTAAAGTAACAAGAAATATATATATATATATATATATATATATATATATATATATATGTAATACTTTAAGAAATTGATATGCTCCAGCTGCAGTTTGGAAATGTGTGCATGCAGATCTCAAACTCTAAAATTCAAATTAATATTAAATTATTGAAAAATCGTTAAAGCACTTAAAAAATAAACTTTTAAAAGTTTACAACTTCTTTTTTTCCATAAACAGGTAAACACAGAAATTTTTCAAATAACCTCATCAGAAGAGCAATTTTCATTTGCACCAAGTTGAGAATATAAGCTTGCCAAGCTATACAAAACACAGGCTTGCTCAAATCTAATATCTTTGTAGGAAACTGGCTCAAAGTTATAGACATCATACCTAAAGAAAACCAACATAAGATTGTAAAAACTTACACAGGTCTTGGCACTAAATTTATACTTAAATATATACATATAAGTGTGTATATGTATGTATGTATGTATGTATGTATGTATGTATGTATGTATGTATGTATGTATGTATGTATGTATGTATGTATGTATGTATGTATGTATGTATGTATGTATGTATGTATGTATGTATGTATGTATGTATGTATGTATGTATGTATGTATGTATGTATGTATGTATGTATGTATGTATGTATGTATGTATGTATGTATGTGTAATGGATTACCAGATAAAGGTTGTAGAAGCAGCTCCCCCTTCTCTCATTGGAAACCTGGACTGCAGATAATGGAGTTGTACATAATACTTATGAAGAATAACACATCCTTGTTTATCATGTGGGATGCTTGAAATACTCTAAACAAATAAAGACTGATTCTAAATTATAATTAATCATAATTTTTACTTTTTTAAAATGCTTTTTAACAACTTTTAAATAAGTAAGATAAGATAAAAGCAAAAGAAAACACATTTATTATATTATTTGAAGAATTGAAACTTTAGACATATTCAAATGGTCTGAAAGAAAATAAAATCCATCCAGAAACTACAGTAAAATAAAATCTATGAAGATAAAAAAAATACTACATACTTTCCTTAATTGGGTTATTTGATTGATTTCATTTTGATAACTATTTGGATCTTCATGGTAAAATTCGTGAATATACTAAAATAGTAATATATAAATTTTGGTCAAAGAAAGATAGTTAAGCACATTTCATTAGTTGGTTAAAAACTATACATTCTCTAGCAAATAGCCTTGAAGAATAAATAGAAGAATAAACAGAAAACTTATGGAAAAATAACAGATTTTACACTGTGAGATCCTTGACATTTAATATATTTGTACTATCTTTAGCTCATTGCATGCCATTTTATAAATCTTATATTTTTATATTTTTTATAAGTAGAAGCTCCTGGACCTGCTCCTACGGTTAAAAATTTCTGGAGGAACCCAGCAAGAAGAACTTAAGCAACATACATGAAAGTTGCAGTTGTCTCCAGAATATGCAGTTTAAATTTACATCAGCAGAACTTCAAAAAATATAAGAACCAAAAAGGGTAGTATTAAAACTAAATTTGTAGCTTACAAAGATGGAATGAAAGGTACAAATTATCAAAGAGGTTTAATAATTTTTACTTTACAAAAAACTAAACAAACATCACAGGAGTTGATTTTCAGCAATTTAACAGTAATATTTCACAGAAGTGAGCAGCTTTAACCCTCCTTGAACATGTTGTAAAAAAAAACTATTCAAACTCCTTTAGAATCTTTTAATTAATCATAATGTATATATGCATGCATGCATGTATACATGTATGTATGTATGTATGTATGTATGTATGTATGTATGTATGTATGTATGTATGTATGTATGTATGTATGTATGTATGTATGTATGTATGTATGTATGTATGTATGTATATGTGTGCATGCGTGTGTGTGTGTGTCTGTCTGTCTGTCTATATGTATACATATATATAAAAAGGATGCATGCAGTATTTGAGAACATCCATATGTAGCTGGAACTTCACAAGGCAATTTTTTTTTCTTTTCTAATTTCCTTTTAAATTCATTGAATCATTCATGAAGACCTACTTTATGTACAGAAGTCCTACTTTATGTACAGAGGAAAATTTAACTAGTTTCCTTTTAGGCATAAATGAGTTAAAGTCTCTGTGAGCATAATTCATTGAATCATTGATGAAGACCTAAGCTACAAGTCCTACTTTATGTGCAGAGGACAATTTATGTTAGTATTAACTTATAAGCAGAAAAATATCAGAGAAATATCTTTTCAACAAGCTAATGCAGAAGTTCCCAACATGTATTGGTTATTTTGCTGAAGAATAGGGTGCATTTGGTTTAGGCATGCATTTGTTTGAGAACGTTATTGCTGCTAATTGAATAATTGATTTTATTGAATAATTTTATAATCAAGTTATCCCTATATATATATATATATATATATATATATATATATATATATATATATATATATATATATATATATATATATATATATATATATATATATAAATCTAACAGATTTTACCTAACTGATACTAGTTTTTACGAAAAGAGATATTAATTAGATAAAATTAAAAAGTAAAACTCTTTTAATACCATCTAATTAAAACCTCTTTTTGTGTGTGTAAGAAATAGGAATTAAATATATATACATACTTTTTTCAAAGGCTTTTCAAAAACATCCTCTGTTACTACTGGTTCCTTTAGATCAAAACTGATCATAAGTTGTTTTGGACATCCTTCCATTACATTTATTATTTTTATACAAAAATATTTTTCGTCATTACTTTATAATATTTGTTATCTGTCTGATTTACAAACTAAAATATTCAGTTTCATCTTTCGAACCATCTTGTTTACTAGCGAACTATGCTGGCAAGTAACACTGAAATAAAAATTACATTAATCGGTGACAATTTCACGTCTAAATGTCAAGCTTAAACAAGACTACGTCACTGCTTAAGCATAGTGTATTTGGATACATTTATTTTTAAAAAAATTTGCTTATTCAAGAAAAAATAATTTGTAAATATTTTGTCATTATTTATATTAGGTATCTTATAAACAATATTGATGAATAAAAGTACTATATAAATAAAAAAGAAAATAAAAAAATAATAAATACTGAGATATCTACGTCCAAGGGAGTCAAATCGGATGCGCATGCCAATTGTGGGAATAATTAGAACGAAGGTACTACACGTGCAACCTTTCGCAAGCAAAATGGAGCCAACTCGTCGCGACTCTCGAGCATCTTCCTTTACACATAATGGCCTGTTATTTGCTCTTTTATCCATAGATGGTAGATTAAGAATATGGGATGTTGTTTCTGGAAAAGTTGTTCAAGAATTTTCCCCGGCTTCTACTATAGAATCATCATGTACGTGCTTATGTTGGACGCGAAATCGAAATCCTAAAGAGAAAAAAAAGAAGGTTAGTTCATTTCTGAGTATCTTTGATGTATTAAGAAAACTTATTTTTAAGAACAATATCTCGCTAATATTGGAAACATTTTATAGCTATTTACATGACTTAACAACAAAAGTTTATTTTGAGTCCTGCATGTGCATTTTATGATTTTAGGAGTCTAAAGCTAAAAGAAAAAAGATAGAAGAAACTAATGGTCTTCAAGTTACTGATTATCTATCATTAATAGTTGGAACAAAAAATGGCACTGTGTTTATATATGATCCAGTTGTTGGTGAAATCAGCACTGTGTTTGTATGAACTGTTAATAAATGTTAAGCAAAATAAGTGTTTGAAAGAGCACTTATTTTGCTTGATTAGTTTAACTTAAAATTTCTTTGTTGTATAGTTAAAGGTCTTATAAATATGAATATTATATTCTGATAATTAAACTTGATCTATCTTATATCACTTTTCCTCTCAATTATTTAACCATTTAAACTATTGAAATTCGATGCATAATTAGATGGTACTGCATCTCTACCCACCCCCACCCTTCCCCATTTCCTTTTTTTTTTCTTTTTTCTTTTTTTTTGTTAACATATAACATAGTTATGATAGTGAATTTTATGCTGATTAAGAATAGTATAAAAACAAAGATTTCAAAATCAATGTAAAGTGCTCTAATTTGAAGTTGAAAGTTGAAAATTTTACTTCAAGTTGCCAATATTCACTATATTTTAATTATGTGTATCAATGTAAAAACTAAAATTTCAAAACAAGTTTCAGAAAAAGATTTTGATTTATATTTTTTTGTAAATAGTCATTCTGTTAAAATATTCACAAGAATAAATCACATGTTTTATAAGAATTATGTTTCAAGAGAATAACAGGTTTTAAACTTGTTTGTCTGTTAGATTCTCACTCACAAGAATTGTTGCATTTATAACAAACCAAACAACTTTTAAAATTTCTTTTTTTATAGTAAAAATCAGGTTGGCAATATTTTGCCTAGTAAGTTAACTCAAGATGAAAAATTTTAGCGATTTATTGAATAATTTTCAAATTTTAAACTATAATACCTTACATTGATTTTGAGACCTATGTTTTTATATAACCCTTAATTGGTATAATATTCCCTATCATAATCATAAAAAAGGTGGGGAGAAAGTGTAGTAGCATAATTAAACATGACTTACATTATATCTTAATATGATTAAGTATGGTCAGTAAAAAATTTAAACTTATAACAAGGTTTTTGCTTTTCTTTTGTTTTAGAAAGACCAACACACAGATCAAGTGAACTGTGTGTCATACTTTGAGGGAACTGACTCATGTTACACATGTTCTGATGATCGATACATAATGGGATGGTCTAATCAATCAGGTAAAATAACAAGGTAAATATATTTCCTTTTAACCTAATTTAAAAAGATTATAGGAAAATTTTAAATTTAGTTACATGGAAATGACACACAAACTGCAGATAAACATGAAGTGCAAAATCAAAATTCATAGAATTATTACAATCTATATTTATCAACTTTTTTTATTACAAACTATGTTGATCAACTTTTTATGAAAAGCTGTTTTTTTATACTTTAAGGGCTGATTTGCTAAACACTTTCTCTAAGTAATTTCTCTTTAATTTTTTTAAGCAAATGGAAGGCTGGTAAACTACCTATCCAAATGGTTTGTGTTGATTCTAAAGGAGAATCTTTATTATCAGCTGGAAATTCAATTAAGTTATGGAATCTAAAAACAAAAGAACTGCTAATGGTAAGAATCTGTTGTATAAAATTTTGTTTTCACTGAGATTAAACACCTTAAATATTATTCATCTGTTAATGTGAAAAGGAGTGGTTTTAAATATTGTAATATATTTTTAAGCTCAAATTGCAACTCACTTAACTTTAATAAGAAACAATTCAACTCATTTGTTTAGGAATTCAATGGACATTCTTCTTCTGTCACGTTATTACAATTTTCAGCATTCTGTTCTGTACAACAGAATCCGTTGTTGAGTTCTGATGGGTTTTATTTTTTATCTGGCTCTTCTAGTGATAGAGTAGTCAATGCATGGTATGTATATTGTGTATCAGTTGTTTAATCAGTAAATGTCTTAAGCCTTTGCTTCATTTGTTGTTTAGAAATTAAATGCTGATATTTCCCATGTTTTTAGATAATCTTTTAAAGTGTATCTTTTTGGTGTGACTTATTTTATGTCATTTTTTAGGCATATAAATTGTTCAAATCCAAATAAGCAAGCAGTAGCATCATACAGGTTGTCAGATATTCCTGTTTTTCTTGATTCCATGGTTGTTGAAAATGAAGACCAGGTAACTAAAAATTGTTGTTATGGATATCAGTATGATGTACATATATTTTGGTGTACAACTCAAACATCAATTTGTTCAGTTTATTTCTTAACATATGTACTATGTGTACTATTTCTTATATATGTACATATATGTACTATTTCTTAATATATGCAATATAGTATATGTATATTGCACTATGATTGGATTCCTGTGCACAGAACAATTCACAAAAGCACATGGGATCTCTATTATGATAAGATCACACCATATCACTTTTGTTTTAGTAAGTTTTAATGTTTTTTTTGTTAGTCAGAATATTGCAGTTATAGCATTGTTTTTCTATTTGTTTTTTAGCCACTAAAAGTTTGTGTTGGCTGTCATGATGGAAAAGTTCATTTTTTTGAAAATGCATTAAATGGGTAAAAAAAAATTTTCCAATTTACTATATTACGTTGTAGTATTCTTAATATAAATATTTTATGATTTTAAGATTCTAAAGAGTTTCAACTTCAACTCAATTTATATATCCTGTGCTGGTTTATTTTACTTTTCATATATCTATATTTCTCTGAGTTATTTTTAATTATTGTTCTTGTTTTTAAAAAATGTAAAATATAGTTACTGAAATAAATTGCAAAGCTCATTATGTTCTTATTGTATGTTTTAAAATTATAACAATATAAGAGTTAAAATATGATTTTTTTCTGATTTATTCTGTTTAAATAGTGTAACAATTATATTCTTTCTGAAGAATATATAATTATTTTATACAATAGATAATTAGGCTAGTTAAAATATGTTTTAATATCTTTAAACTCATTTAAATGATTAGGGTGGTAAATTACTATTTAAATAGATTGTTGTATATTATGTTACCAACAATTGTTTCCTTACCAGAAAATAGTTGAAACAATTGTTGGACTACTCATTAGATGCTTTTTAACTGCCTTTTTTATTTTTTTATTGATATCAATTCTATATTTGAAGTTATCAAACTCTAAAAGATGCTTTTAAAAAATTGTGATTTTTAATCTGTTAAATTTTTTAATATAGCAAATCTACCCGGCCAATTGAACCCAAAAAAGTCTTAGATCTTATTCAAAAGGAAGGCAAGGTTAGTAATAATATGAAAAACTTAATATCTTTTTTGTGGAATTTTCAAATGTAACTTTTATATTCATATGAATGTTAATACTTTTAGAGATCAAGCTCAACCCCTGTTCCTTTTGTGAATGGAGACCTTGAATACAGTTCTGAGCTGTCTTTGAAGCTTGTTTTTGGAGGGACTGTCAATCCCACATTTCAAACTTATGTAAGATGGGTTTATACCTCAGCCTATTGGCTTGATGTTAGCTTGATATTGATTTATTTACAATTTTGAGTTGTTCAATTTTTTATAAACCTGTTTTGCAGTTATTGTTAATATATTTATCTTCATGCTATAACAAAATGCATATTTTAAACTTGTTCAACACTTGTTGGAGATTTCTGTGGTATCCTGTAAGTGCTCTCAGAGAATATTTATCAAGCTTGAATATATGTTTTTAGTAATTTTTTAGGAAATTTCTTTGACAATCCTGCTCAATTAACTCTTACCATTATCTGGCTATGACATCCCCAGAAAATATGCCTTTGTTAGATGCAAATGAATTCCTTGTATCAGTCTTTTTTGAGAGCTTCTTATGCATCTGTTTATACAGCTGCTTTATTATTTTGCTTATATGGTAGCTTCCTTCACACCTCATGTTTCAATTTAGATTTTGTACATTTTATTTAAAGAGCATTCATTGTATTTTGAGGGTACAGTTTTCTCAGTTCTAACTCAGACAGTTGGTGATTATTTTTGTAAAGTTAGAATATACACTATTATTAATTTAATATTTCAAGTTTTTTAAAGATGATTTAGTGCTTGCTTCAAATTGTCTGTTTATTGGGATAATATTTTCCACCTATTTTCTAACTTAGTCCCTTTCTTTCCCAACTACCATTTATTCTTTTTCCTTGCTGTGAGTCAAATGCACCAATGTATCTAATTTTAATGTATTTATGAGACTTGAAAACTTAAAAAAGACTTCTAGGTATGATTCTGATCAACATTTAAGGTTATAAAACTCCAGAACAAATTTCGAACTAACTTTGAACTTAATAACCGTTTATTGATAAGTTTCTATTTGATATCAATTATTTGTGAAAGTTTCCATAACAACAAATGAGGATAGAATAAATTGGGACAACCCCTACAATCATATCAATACATCAGAACCCCTGCAATTGACAGGAACGGAACTCCTGGAATTTTTACTTTACCTTTATTTATAATCAAAATACTAAAATATTTATATTCTAAATAAAAACACTAATAATTAAATTTTAGATTAAAAAAAGGAAATAACACAAATAGAAGACCAAAAAAATGTCTTTCACCCCTCACAACGTTGTTGATATCAAATAGACAGGCACACACACACGCATTCTGTCTAAAATAAGGCATATATTTCTTTAAAAAATGTGGGATTATTGAAATAAGTTAATATTTAACATTATCATAGCATTGAAATAATTGAAAATTGTAATGAGTTTTAGATAGTTAAGACTTTCTGTAAGGTAGTAAAAAAATTAATGACAGCTGCTGCATTTAAAAAATGGTGATAAAGTGTTTAGAAGAAGAAATTGAAGAATTTAACACTTAAACAATGTAAAAGTGTATTGGAAAAGTTGTTACAAAATTAGAAAGGTGAGAAACTGCAATATGGTGCTATTAATAAGGTTGCAGTCAATTATGAGGTTAGTTGTTTAAGTTTCTAAAATTTGGCAAATAGCTATAAGCCAGTATAGTCAAGGTCAATTTTTTGTGGATGTTTCGTTCAAAAAAATGAGGAGGAAAGTATAACAGTGTGGTAATAGTTTTAAATTCATTGTCTCCAGTTAGGTCATATTTAATGAAACAAAATAAGTTGACAAGTCTGGCATTTTGCTTTTCTATGGTAAAACCAAAAAGTTATTTTCAGAGCATATATAACTAGATTGACAAAAAGTGGTTCTACTTGACCCAATTGAACTGTTTATGCCACCTTGATGAAGAGCCACACAGCAGCTGTAAAACTAAGTGCTTTATTGCCAAAGTAATATTCATGGAAGCTGTTTTCAGGCCACACTGTTTCACATTCAAAAAACAATGTATCAATGGAAAATTTGGTATATGGCCATTTGTTTACAAACAACCAGCTCAGAAATGTTTCTAAAGTAGGTTCTAAATGAAGATTGATTTAAAAAAATATTGTCTCAGTCATCTCAAAAGAATGCAAGAAAATGCTTTTGGAAAACCTAATTCCAGTAATAAAATCAAAATTTCCCAAAAGTTATGAGCACAAAATAACTTACTTGCAACAAGGTAATGCAAAGTCTCATTTCTCTAATATTGATAAAGCTATTTTAGCAGAAAGATCAACTGAGGCTTGCTTCATTCAATTCAAATCATAACCACCTAATAGTCCTAATTTAAATGTGTTAGACATTGGTTTTTTTTAATTCAATACAGTCTTTATAGCATACCCATTCAACAAATAGCATCAATAAACTGATTGAATGTGCAAAAAATCTATTCAATGAATTAAATATAGAAAAACTTGATGTGTATTTCTAACTTTACAAAGCTGACTTGAAGCAGCCATGTTGGCCAAAATGTCCAACTTTTACAAGATTCCTTGAATTAACAAGGAAAAACTTAGTCCTGGTGGGGGATTGCAATCAACAATGTCTTATTCCATGGAAACAATTGAGTCAGCATCATCATTATTAGAGTAAAAATATCTTTTTATGTTAATTTCCACTTAAGTCCTGATTAACTAAAAATAGAACATTTTTTATGAACAAATATTGTTTTCCTGGCATGTGTACACCACAAAAACAAATAGGATGAGTTGACTTGTCAAGGCTGTTTAGTCTGTTTGAATAAAATAGTCATTGAAGTAAAGAAAGTTGCCAACCCCTGTACAATCTGATTTTTGAAAATAGTTTGTAAAGATTTATTTATATATTTGGATAATTTGTACTTATTTCCTTAACGAAATCTTTAATTAATGTAAATCTGAATGCTAATTCTATAGTACAGCATAACAATGGTTTTTATAAACTAGTTTAAGGATTTTTTAGAAGTTTTTTTCTTTTTTCTTTTTAATAAAGTTTTAAAAAATATTTAAATTTTATATCTTAAAAAGAATAAAATATAAGAATAAAATACTTTTGTTTTAGATTTACTCTACCTTGGATACCTATAGTAAAATAGTTATAGAAATATCCAAGAATGTTTTGCTCGAAGATAAAAAGAGTTCAGAAGATACAGTTATTGACTATCCTATAACAAATCTTTCGACTAAATATCTTGGTCACAGTCATGTTGTTCTTAAAAAGCGACCAGATATTGTCATTGATGTGAATGGAAATGAAGAAGATAGGCAAAAAACAGACACTGAGCAGGATCTGGTAGATGTTTTAATTTTTTTGAGAAAGATTTGGAAAAAATGTGATTCCTAGTTTTTAAAAAAATATCAAACTTAGTTAAATTTCTAAATCTTTGATAATTTTTTTAAATCTTTTTATCTTATAAATGATATGTTTTTTAAGAGGTCCATGGCTGAACGAATGAAGGATGTTACTCCAGATAATCATAAAAAGTGTGTTGCTTAAAATAATAATTGTACATATTTACTTTTTTTTTATTGTTGTTAAACGTAAATTAATTCAAATTAAAAATTAGTGAAAATGTAGTGTACTATCATGTTGCTCTTTTATTGACTTTTTTTCTTTTCTTACATCAATCCAGATCTGTTAATAAACCGAATGCTGGTTCATTTTCTCAAATGCTAGTGCAGGCTATTCATAGTACTGATGATGTTCTATTAAATGAAATCTTATTTAAGTTCTATCCTGAAACTGTTCTTCAAAATACTGTTAAAAGAATTCCTGTTAATTTGATTGGTCCTTTTATAACAATTGTAAGTAAAATTTTCCCATGTATTTAAATTTAATTTAGACTGTCAAATAATTTTTAGTTTTTTATAATTTTTTCTGCATGTTTTAGATTGTTGACAAGCTTCAGCAGAACCCATCAAGGTTTGCTCTAATTCTACTTTTAAGAGTATAATCTAAATCTTGTAAAATGTAGTAAATATTTTGATGTTGTATAACTTGATATTTTTAGATCAAGTGACCTCTCTACTTGGTTACGAATAATTATGGGTGTTCATCTAACACATATAATGACAGTATGTATAACACTTTTAAGTCTTAATTACAGGGTTCAAAATGACATCCAACTATCAATCAAAAACTGTCTAATGTTAAGATATCATAATTTTCTTCATGACAATGATGAGTTGTGCAGGGGTATTGAACATGTAAACATGTATGCATGAGTGGCCAAGTGAAAGATTAAAGTTTGCAAGTGGTAATCTTTAGTTTTTCCACTTGGTTATTTAAAAAGCACACACTGAGTCTTAACACTTCTAAAAACAATTTACTGTATCAATATTACTATTACACTATTAATATGTTATCCTGTAACACCTTGAAATACTTTGGGTTATTGCTTATAAGTTAATATCTTTTTCTTCCTAGAATCAGAGTATTTCATCGACTTTAGGTACTTTATATAATTTGTTAAAAGTACAGCAAGAAGTTCATCCACTGCTTTTAACTGTTCAAGGGAAAATAGACCTTCTCATTTCACATGTAAGTTTTAAAGGCACTTCATTATTTGTTAGCATATATTTGCATTAATGTTGTTATTCTCCTAAAAGTTTGCTCTAAATTTTTTTAAATTTACTTAAATTAGATTTTAAAAAATCATAAAATCTATTTTCTGTACCTTAAATATCCCTCATAATTTTCCTCAATATTAGTTATGCATATGTTTCTTGATAAATTAGAATCATATTTATGGTTTGAGGTATATCAATGCAGATCTTTTCGCATTCATATACTTTTGAAATGTTTATGAGTGTAGTAATTATCTGCAACAACCAGATTTGGATGTGAAAAAAATAAAAGTAATGCTTCCAACCAAGTTTGTCTAACAAATATTTAGATTTAGATAATGCAACAATTCAAAATCGCATTTCCCTTGCTGATTGTTTTGTGGTCAAGCTATATTAAACTTAGTGTATCCTGAGCTAATTTTCTTATTTATAACTGCATTTTCATGAGTTTCTCATTTAAACTCCTCAAATGTATTAGTATTTTCCTTGCATCTTGCACTCCGGTTAATCTATTCAAGTTTTATATACATCCCTTTACTTAATATGTTTATGTGCATTATGTATGCAGACATGTTTTTAGAAGTAAGGGTACATAAATGTAGGCCTTTTCGCATTTCTAGACTTAAAAATGTCTTTGGATGTAGTAAACACCTTGAACATTTCTTGACTTAAAAAGTGTATATAAGTACATATACACATTTATGCATACATATGTAAACGTTTGTTTTTTAGACCGCCAATAACAAATTGCTGGTTGAGGATGATGATGTGAATGACGCACCTCTTGTCTTTAACGACGGTTAGTTTGATCACTATTATAAATAATTTCGTGGTTAGATTTTATTTGTTTATACTGCTCCTTTATATTTAAATCTAGATTCTGAAGATGAAGCAGAGGCTTTATTTGGCAAGCTTTTGGAATCTGACAGTGAAGGAGTTTCTGGAAACAATTCAAAAAAGGAAGAAGAGGAGTTATCAGACAGTGTTGAAGAGTCCGACAGTGAAGATAACGATGATAACGATGAAAATGATAGTGAAAGTGAACAGTATTAAATAAATTTTATAGTTGTCTATTTAGTAAAACCATTTCGCATTACTCAATTTCAAACTGGATTGAATCAGTGTATACGCATGTCTCACTTCAAATAAAAATCTTAAATTGCTTTTTAAAACCTTTTAAAGATTTTCAGGTTTAGTTTGTACATGTTATTTAAATGAATATCGACATTTTTTCATTCGAACATTTTAAGTGCCTTAAATTTATAGTATATATAATATTAATTTGTTTTAAAATGTTCTGCAGTTTTTACTTAAATTCATTACTTTTTTACTTAAACTATAACTCGAAAGCTGAATGCGATAGTGTTAATTCCGATCTCGCGTTCTATAGAGCGTTCAAATTCGCGTTCTATAGAATACGTTCTATACATGAAAATAACCGTACTCACTGGTTTATCTTAATATGTATACTACAGCTACATCTTTCCTGACATAACTATGTACGTAATGTTGACTGGTATTCTAACGGTTTTTCTTAAAGATTAGTTGAACTCCATAGTTCAACTATAAATTAAAATTTCGTCTACCTGGCTCTAATTTATAATCACGTCCGGCGAGTCAAGAAATTTTTTTTTTCTCTCCAAAACAAGGTAATATGAGATATTAATGACGAGATGATCTTCCAGAGAAATATGTGAGTGTTCTGTTAATACTTTTCCCTATATGGAGAGCAAGTCCAAATTTATAAATAAGGATTTCTCTAAATATTCCTAATCTAATTGAAATAAGTTTTCTTTTGAAAAAAGTAACGTTGCAGGAATAAAATTGAAATAATGTTAGTGTAGCTACTTTCTTTGGCATCTGAAATAAGGTTGTTCACGGAAGCAAAAGTTGAATTTTCGATAAAAAAAAAAAGTTTTCGAAACTCTATTTTTGTTTCGGTAAGCTCGAAATAATTTCAAACTAATTAATTTTGCATCGAAACGATTTTTTCATTTCGAAATTGTCAAATTTGTTTCGAAATATTTTTGCGATTTCGAAATTCTGAAAATATTACCGAAACATTTTTTCACTTTCGAAATTGTCAAATTTGTTTCGAAATATTTTTGTGATTTCGAAATTCTGAAAATAATACCGAAACGATTTTTTATCTTCGAAATTCTAAAATTTGCTTCGAAATATTTTTGTGATTTCGAAATTCTAAAAATATTACCGAAACAATTTTTCACTTTCGAAATTCTAAAATTTGCTTCGAAATATTTTTGTGATTTCGAAATTCTGAAAATATTACCGAAACATTTTTTCACTTTCGAAATTCTAAAATTTGCTTCGAAATATTTTTGCAGGGATTAGAACCCCAAAAGTTCGTTTACAGGGATTAGAACCCTCAGGATAAGATAGGGGGTTGTTATTTTGTGACATTTTGTGGAAAAGGGAGGAGAGGGATCTGAAAAGTTTTTGCGTGACATAATTTGCGAATGACCACTTACATCTACACGGTGAAATGTTTCTTATAAAATATTAGTCCTCTCAAAGTGAATAAAACCTACCTATAGCAAAAGCTACTTAGGTGTTTTTGTCTACAATTTAAATTGTAAAATTTGAACGTAGAGTTTTTAAAATTTTTACTATTTAAATTTTTACTTATTGATTATTGAATGAAGATGCTTAAAAGCATCTTCATTCAATAATCAATATGATGGAGGGAGATACTATATTTTAATTTCTAATTTGATATGAAAGGAAGGGGGGTAAATATTTTATTCCGGCTCTGAAAAAACTACATTCTAATCAACAGTCATATTTGCTTTTGTTAACAAAATAAAATTAAAAAGATTTATAATGTTCAATCAAATAAAAAGATATTAGAAATACATGTATAAGTACTATTATTCAACTAAATAGACTTTTAGTCGATTAGCAGAAAATCCAAAGTCGATTACATCGACTCTTAGATTTTTAAAAGTCGACTAATTTCGACTTTTAGTCGATTTAGTCTAAGTCGATAACAACTTTGAACACTTTTTAATTTTAAATTTGCATAACGTAAGTTTAAACTTTAGATTTAGAATTTACATAAAAGTACGTGCGCTTTTCATAAATGATATAATTATGATATTTAAAAGTTATAATATGCAATTCCTTTAAAGCCTGTAACGCACGTATATGAAATCATTGTTGCAATGTAAACGGCTAATTACTCTCTTGGGATTATTTAGATGAGATTTACAACAATTTCAAACAATTATATCGTCGGGTTGCTGGCAGAAGTTGGTAACTACATTTTTTCGTAAAATGATATTTTTTGATATTTGTCACCATTTAGTCAATATCTTTGTCTGGTAAAAACTTGTAAGTGATATTATAAGGATAAATTATACTTTTTTATGGTCAAAATAAATGTAAGTGCTCCTGAGATCAAAATAGAACAGGCTAAGATTTGTAACATCACTTACTGACTTCTGGGGTTAGGTTTTGCTCACACTATGGGCAACACTGCTTGGTAAAGTCACTTACTTATTTTTGCCTGACATATTTTGAAAATATTCCCGTATGGTGGCAGCACTTACCATTAAACCCAACTACCATTCCTGTCAAATTGGTGTGTGTGCTTTTTGCTTTGATTGAAGATTCATATTATTTGGAGTATTTTAAACAGTGTAAAACGTAATTTATTCATTTTAATTTTTTTGTAACATTAAAGAACGTGTCAATTACTGAAAAAATTAGTAAAAGGACACTAAAAATGGTGAATCTTGTGAAAAAAACGTGTTCCGAAAATGATGATTCTTGCTACCAATCCAAGACATCTCATGTGAGTATTGTTGTTTTATAATGAAGAAAATGATTCAATTCTTTTGCCCCAGTATTACTGTGACCTTATTTAATCATTGGTGTTGCGCTAATCAAATCGTAAAATGTATCGTGTTTGGATTGGTTAATATTATATAAACAATTATTTTCCCCTTGGGAATATGTATAAATAGCGTGATCTTCGAAACCTCGTTCTCTTGAAGTAACAACGACGGACTCGAGCAACTCTTCTATCACTAGCTGTGATATACAAGCTCTTCTTTGTGTTTATCGCAAATTTGTATAACATTATTCTTATAATGTATTAATAAATTGAACTTGTTTTACAATACCACTCTTACGTAAAACAACAATTGGTGCATAACTTTTTATAATTTTTATAATAACAATTTCGTTTACAAGTTAAAGAAAAAAATGCTAACGCCGGAAATGGATACTAGTGAAATTACATTATCCGAGGATTGTAATACTATTGTTGTGGACTACTATGATTGCAGTAATAATGACGTTTTTGTGGTAAATTTTGTACCAAATCAATACTCAAATTCCGATCAGGTAAAAATCATAACTTTACAATTACAAATCAAATTAAAGTAAGGAGATTCATTATAAGTATTTATCTATTATTATTTTTTCACATCTTCCATAATCGTTTTTACACTATGGTAATTGGTACATTTTGTTGAAATATTATGAATTCATAATTATATTATTCAATTTCAGGGTAATGAAGCACTGCTTAGTGAAGGCACGCTACATGAGAGCGAAAATGGTGCGGATCTTGTGCCTAATAATATTCAGATTTCTGTGGTTAATGAGGACAATGAATCAAGCGAAATTATAATAAACAATGATGTTATCGTACACAGCGACCAAACTTCCGATGTAAATGGCAACAGTGAGACAGTTACAGTTGAAAATACACTTGATAATGATGAAATTCAAATTGCTCGTACTCGCAAACGTACTCGTAAACGTACTCGCTGGACAATATCTCGTCCAGAAAGTTGGTCGGTCAATGTAGAAAAAGGTAAACGCAAAAAATGTTTACCTTATAAATCAAGGAAAGGAATTGAAAGACCAGCAAAGCAACCAAAAGTGGCATGTAATAATTCATGTCGCTTTAAATGCTCACAGGTATTTACTGAAGAAGAAAGAATTGAAATATGTAGAACTTTCTGGTCATTGGATTATGATAGGCAAAAGGATTTTTACATTGGTAATATAGAGCAAAATTTACCTATAAGAAAGAAGTTGCAAACAACTAAAGGAAATCGACAATTGTCCAGGTCTTATTTCTTCAAGAAAGGTGACGCAAAGGTGCGAATTTGTCAAACTTTCTTTAAAAATACACTAAGTATTTCTGATGGACCTATCATCCACGCTTTTAAAACACGGAGCAATATGGGAGTATTTGAAGGACCAGATAAACGAGGTAAACACTCTCCGTCAAATAAAACCTCAGCAGATTCTATAAATTTTGTTAAATCACACATAGAAAAGTTTCCTGTAATGGAATCACACTATTGTCGTCGATCAAGCAAAAGGTTGTACCTTGATTCCAAGCTTTCAATTACAAAGATGTACGAGCTTTACTTTACAGAGTGTGCAAGCCAGAATAAATCTCCAGTATCAACAATATCGTACAGACGAATATTTTCATCGAACTACAATTACTCGTTTTTTAAACCCAAGAAGGATCAATGTGTGACATGTAACAATCACGACAGTGCCTCTAATGAAGCTAAACTAACATTATCAACAGAATACCAGCTTCACCGAAAAAGGATAGAATATGCTCGGTTAGCTAAAGCTACGGACAAAGAGCGATCGAACATTGATCCGTCTTTTTTATCTGCAACCTTCGATCTCCAAAGTGTGCTACAAATACCGTCTAGTGACACTTCTCAATTGTACTATTCTCGCAAGATCTGTGTCTATAATTTGACGATATACGAATCACGCTTGCCTAATGACGGATATTGCAATGTTTGGACAGAAATGAATGGGAAAAGGGGTAGTTCGGAAATAGGAAGTGCCTTGTGGTTCTGGCTGAAACAAATTCCCAAAACTGTTAAAGAATTGTCTTTATTTTCAGATTGCTGTGGAGGTCAGAATCGAAATCAACACATAGCTGCATTTTTTATGTATGTGGTGCAAACACTCCATTTCGATTGCATTGAACACAAATTCTTAGAAACTGGACATACTCACATGGAAGTTGACTCCATGCACAGTGCAATCGAAGCTCAAAAGAAAAATGTACCAATTTTTTCAATAATTGATTGGATGACAGTTTTCAGGTTGGCACGGTCTTCAAGGAAACGAAAGAATGCTAAACCATTCAATGTACATCAACTGACATTTTCTGATATGTTAGATTTGTCTGATTTATCAAAAAAAAATTATAAAAAACCGTAACAAAGATGAGAATGGTGCTACCGTTAAATGGCAAAAAATAAAATGTCTAAAGTATGAGAAATCTAAGCCAAATTGTTTCCAGTATCGTTATGACTTTACCACGCCGTATATAAATGTATTTACAAAGGGCAGAGGTCGGCAATTCAGCATGCCTACAGAAATAAATAAAGCATACTCAACTCCACTGCCCATATCACAGGCAAAAAAGAATGACTTGGAAAGATTGTGTACTTTGGGAATAATTCCTATTGAAGTACAAGAATGGTACCATAATCTGCCCGTCAGTCAGACTGCAAGAGACGTGGCACCAGAGTCTGGTGAAGATGACTCTGAAGACGACGAATGAATGTCACCTACTATGTAGCATTAATTTTTTAGTTAACGATTGAAAAAATATGTCTTAAATATTAAAATTCTTATTATTAGTATGTTTGTTTATCAACAATTAATTAAAAGTAGTTTTGTCTGCCACAAAATAATAGGTTTGCCTTTATTTTAATCACTACATCATAAGAAATCATTCACTTAAGTTTCTTATAAGCATTAACTCTTGACAAGCAGAAGTCTGTAAGTGCAACCAATTTTTGATTTTTCTCAAAATTTATAAAAACCTCCTTATTTTGTGAAAAAAATTATTTTGCATCTGTATCTTTGTAAAATAATAAACATTTTGAAGTATGCAACATGTGTTTTTCTTATGATTCCTGATTTATAGAGTTCTTCAAATATTAAAATTCAAATATCTCAGAAACACCGAAATGTTAGTTACAAACTTCTGCCAATAACCCGACGATATTTATAACTTAGCAATCTTTTTGTTACGTAACTCAAAATTTTAGTTTGAGCTGTTGAGGCGAAATCAAGTTATTAGGTTTTAAAGATTTACTAAAAACACTTGCTTTACAACACATTTTACGCCATTATGGATAGTAAAATTAAAAAAAAAATAGCTGTTTTTTATTTTATTTTAATATAAATTTATTCTCATCAAAAAAAAAAAATCATAATTTTGATTACTAAAAAAAAACTTGTTTTCAGTTGTGTGCCACCTTAAATTTACCGAGATAGTATTATTTTGCCATATATACATATATATGTATAATATATCTATATACATTATACATATATATGTATATATGGCAAATTATTATATATATATATATATAATATATAATATTTAATTGTATAAATATATAATTAATATATATATATATATAATATATAATATATATACATATATATTATATATGTATATATATATATATATATTATATATACACATATATAATATATATGTATATATAAACACCCCGTGGTAAATTATTTAGGCACCCGGATATTTTAATATTATTATGCAAACAAAATATAAGGTATTAAAATTACTTTTTGGAATAAATTTAACTTTCCAAAATTCTTTTTTTTTCTTCTTGTAATTAATTTCACTTTTCGAAATTCTGTTTTTTTCTTTGGAAATTAACATCAGTTTTCGAAATACACTTTTTTTTTTCGAAGTTAATTTCACATTTCGAAATTCTGTTTTTTCTTTCGAAATTAATTTCACTTTTCGAAATGCACTTTTTTTTTTCGAAGTTAATTTCACATTTCGAAATTCTGTTTTTCCTTTCGAAATTAATTTCACTTTTCGAAATGCAACTTTTTATTTCGAAATTAATTTCAAATTTCGAAATTCCTTTTTTATTTCCGAAATTAATTTGGCTAGTTCGATTATCTTCATAAGTTTTTATAGATTTCGAAAAAAAAGAAGTATTTCGGTACCGTTTTAATCGAAAATTTTCGAAATTTGCAATTTCGATAATGAACCTTAATCTGAAATCACATTTTTACAAACGAGTTGACTAGCATTTTCTAGTCTATTTTCTATATCTATTTTTCATCGATCCTTATACGCTTTATCTCGATCTAAGCGAGATAAGAAAGCATTTTGATCGATTTTACCTTGATGATAATGAGGTACCAGAAAGCATTTTATCAATATTATCTCGATGTAAATGAGGCGTAAGAAAGCAACTCGAAAACAAAATTCAGTATTCATTTGGTGTGCTCATAAAGTTTAACCTGGCATAATGGAGGGGCTTGGGCAAACGTTTGATGCAACTGTGGTTTTCGGCCTGGAAAGTCAAATTTATTTAAAATGTTATTTGTTTTTATTCGCCCCCATTTTACGGTATTTAGTTTTTAAAGCTTGGCTAAAAAACGGCAATCATTTTTTAAAAATTTTTTAAAAAGTTACTACCGTTATTTATACTGCTAATACAGAAAAGTTCAGTTTTTTCGTAAAAAAATGGCAGTTGTTTCAACTGAAAAAATGACGTTATTTTAAGAAATTCTTCATGCAAAAAATATACAAGAATAAGAACATTCCAATAGCTAAAATATACATGAATCTAAGGTAGAAAATGTGATATAATTCCAATAAACATACATAATGAGCAAGTGAACACGTAATTGGTCTAGCCGGTTTTTCTTTTTCTTGATTTACGTTTCTTATTTAGATTTTTTGACAAAAATGTTCTCTTTGCATTTAAGTTTGGAAGTTTCTCTTGATTTCCGTCAATAGACATGTCACTATCAAAGCTCGGGTCTTTTTTAGGGTCTATTGATTCAAGGCCATCTTTATTAAGCTTACTTCTTAAAATTGAATCTTCTTCAAGAAACGATTTCAGCGAAGCTAAGTTGTAGTCGATTGGCTGCTCCTCTGGACTTTCTTTCGCAATTGAACTGGGGGCTTCGTGAAACTCCATAGATTCTGGCCCTTCTGATTTTTCAGTTACACGCCGTTGTGGAGTTTCTGCCCCTAACTCGATATTCAAGTTAGCATCGCTGTGTTCGTTTGAACTTGTTGTAACAACCTTAGCTAAAGGAGCTGTAGAATCTGAAACACTGGTTATTGAAGAGATTAAACCATAGGATCTCTCTTCAAGGTCTTCAGGTAAACCTGTTAATGGGTTTATGCGACTGTTGCTTTGAGCTGAATTTACGTTTTGGAACTGTTTCCCGTAGTTTAAACGGTGATTTCCGGCATTATGGTTACTTAGAGCATAAGAATTCACAACTTGAGGCCTCATTTTATAAACATTACGAAAGTTCATTTCGCCTAAGACTGGATTTTGTAAACTTTTTATGTGTGAATCTAGTGATCTGTGTATACCTGGTAACCTTCGGTTCATTAAGGATACATAATCAGGCAACTGATTGTTTGTATTTGTTTTAAGTGACGATACAAAACCTTTAACAACCCCTGCAGAATTTCCGAACCGTCCAACGTAACCAGCTACACCACCAGGTAAACCGAAATCCAGACTCTTTCCGATGGTTTCTTGATTATGAAGTACTTCCTCGTTTACTAGATTAGCAGAGTTAACACGATGTAAAGGATTATTTAAATTCAAGAGTGATGCTGATGGATTAATAAGTTTAAAAGACGATGGGTGCCTCGCAACAACTTCTTCTTTCACTGCGTTTTGAATCACATCGCTAGCCGGAGTGAAGCTATTTATTATTCCTATATTAGCACCAATGTGTGGAGATAATATTCGTCGAGAAGGTAACGATTGAAGGGGACGAAACGCTCTATTATGATAGTTATTACCATGGTACGCCAAAAGTTCGTGATTACTCAAGCCCAGGTTTAAGGGGGACGAAAGTAAATCGTCATTTATTCTATTGATAATAAAGTTCGGGTTAGAAAAAGGATCACTCACACCGCGGCGAACACTGTCTTCTAAGTCTACAATGGGATTAGCTGCGCGCATTGCTTGTTGATGATCTTGTACCTCAATAACGTATTTCTTTTTATTCTCCCGAGGTTGTTTACTATTAACACCTAAAAACATAATCTTTGAGCGTACCAATCGAATAAGATTAAAATTCTTATACACTACTGTTATAAATCTTCGCAACTGATTAATTTGAAACTTCTGATTGCCTAAAGAAATATTCTTACTTGGAATTAACGTCGAGGAAAGAACATGCAGATAAAAAAGTAAACGCAGCGTTAATAGCATTTCTACGACTCTTCAATTATCTTCTAACTGCGACCTCCATGTTTCATTTTAATTCAGAAAGTGATCATTGCAAACGACCGGTTTTTCGCTTCTCTTCAGTGAGCAAACTGCTGCTATCGAAGCAGTAGGAGCGACACATTTCAAGTTCAAATAATAATTTTTTAAATTTAAAACGCAGTTATATTTGGCAATTGTGTTAGAAACCCCATTATTATTATCAACTGAAAATTAAATTAAAAAATACACACACAAAAAAAAACACATAATTATCCAACATAAAATATTGGTGAACTTGCATTAGACATACGCTATGTAGTTAAGCGAAAGAAAATTTCTTATTCACTCATTGAAAATTTCTTTATTACATGAAGTAATAAAAATAAGGTAAAAAGTAACCTATAGCGATGGCCCAATGTAACAGGGATTAATATATCAATGTAAAAATCATTACAAGACTTGAAATAAAACTTGAAGTGTTTGCAAATACAGCATCTGCTAACAAAAACAATAACATTCGAAACAGATCTGTTCATCTCGGCGTAAACATACCAGGTAAGGGACGGTATATATACATTATATAGTCGAATAGACCGTGTAGCGCTAATTTTTACTTTTTTCTGGACTTTGAGCTTCCTCCTGTCCCGCCCCCCATACCGGGTGCAGCTTGGAATTGCTTCATCATATTTTGAAGACCTCCCATACCTCCTATAATAAAAGTTAAACAGATGATTGTACCGTGTATACTATGGTGATGTATACAGAAATAGCACATCTAACGTTTTATTCATATCACATAATTTCTTTATTAGAGAAATTTAAAAAAATATCACTAACTATTTTCCATTTATAACCTTTAAGCCATAAGAAAAAAAATCATTTTTAACTGAAGTATAACTATAATTATTGAAAAGTTTACAAAATCCAACGAAAAGTTGTGATCATAGAAATAGCACATCAAACAAACAAAATAGTGCTGCGTAAAAGTTCACACCAAAACATTAAAACTAACATTAATATTTTATTTAGTATTTCTTATTCTTTATTACTAGCTCATCTTGATGGCATACTGTTAACAAGCCTTTGAAATCTTTCGACAGTAGTGGCATTCCAGACTTTTTGAATTTCCCCCAAAACTCATTTAAATTAGAAGTTTGTTTATCTCGTAAAACCATAAATACTCGATTAGAATCAGATCGAGACTGTGGCCATTCTAGAACATTAATTTTATTTTCCACAAGCTAAAATTTTACAGATCTCGCAATATGCTTTGGGTGGTTGTCGTGTGTTAAAATCTGAGTAACAGGTGGGAAATCATCTGCATACGGCTCAAACCACGTTTTGTAATACATCTTTGTATTACAAAACGTGCTTTGAGCCGTATGCAGATATTAATATTTTTGTATTACTATTTGTGTTGTAGTCCAAATTTTCATCAATTTTGACTAGTAGAACGATACCATGCTAGTAAATAGCTCCCCAAACCTTAATATTACTCCCACCGTACTTCACCGTCTTTAGAGTATAAAATGGGTTGTTTTCTTGCTTTTAAGGACGCCTAACATATACTTTATTATCAGACTGGAAGCGATTAAACATGGATTCATCAGTCCATAAAACGTTCTTCGAAAAAGAAACATTTTTACC
The DNA here is from genome assembly GCF_058129835.1 of Hydra viridissima. Lineage (NCBI taxonomy): Eukaryota > Metazoa > Cnidaria > Hydrozoa > Anthoathecata > Hydridae > Hydra > Hydra viridissima. Next base: position 2,469,064 of record NW_028324308.1, on the reverse strand, counting down.
AACATTTTTTTTGAGACAAGGGTTTTTTTCTTTGCTATACACCCTCGACGGCCGGCTTCTTATAAACGATGACGATTAAATGAGGCTGACACAATTACATGATACTATTTTTCAATTTTGATTTTGATTTCATGAGAAGTTAAAAAAAGATCTTGTTTAGACATCCTAACAATTTAGCGATTCATATTGGTTAAAGTTTTTCTTGGCAGTGGCTTTCGAATTTTTTCATCAGTGGTATTGTATTTTTCAATGTTTACGACAGCTTTAAAACAATTTTCTAGAATACTCTAGTTGACACGAAATTTGAAAAATGTGAAGTCCATTCAATAACATTCAATAACATCTTTTTTTTTTTAACGATCAATGTTTGTTTCGCTCCATGTCTAGTTACTACAAGAAAGTTTAATGTACATTGCAAGTTTTATTTACAATGCCTTGGTCCAGTACTCAAGAACGTTATTGAAAAATTTCCATTTCTGATAATAAATGGGATTTTCCACTAGCATGTGCTATTTAATTGAGCACGTCCATACAACCAAATTTGACAATAAAATGTTTTATTGTCAAAATAATGCAAGTTCCAACTTGTAAGTTATCATAAGAAATGCCGTTAAAAATAAATACATAGAAACCACACTATAAAATGCAAATAAAATAAAATGTTATAGGGTGTGCTATTTCTACAATCACCACTGTATATGTATTTTATAAATACAATTAATGTACTTACAAAATATAGATGCGTTAAAAAGCTATATTTACCTAATTGATGCAAGACTCTGGGATCCATCATTTTTGCCATTTGTTGGTTTAACTTAGCCATTTGGGAGGGGTTAACATTTTTTCCCATATCTCCACCTATTGATGAATTTGAATCAAATAAATATAGTTTTTTATATTTGAACATAAGCAAGCATGCACATATTCGTGTACCTATCTGTCATGCATGCACACATTCGTGTGTCTGTCTGTCTGTCTATCTGTCTGTATGTAAAATGATTTTACCCTTAAAAAGACCCTTGATTCCACCCATTTTTTTAACCATTTGTGCGAACTTTTGATATTGCGTAAGTAATTCTTGTACATCACGAGAAGATACACCAGAACCACGAGCCACTCGACTCAAACGACTGGGCTGTTTAGTAAACAACTTCGCTCCGTTGGGACTGTCCAGTTCTAAAAAAGATTAATTTTGTTTATGAGTTCATAACTAAATTAGTTATGAACTCATAAACAAAAATATGTAATGTGCAATCAATCTAAATTAACATCGAAAGGTTGACATTAAACCTGGAAATTCAATGAATAATTAAACTTGTTGTACCAGTATCATTCATACTGTCCATCATAGTCATAAGTTTCTTTAATCGAGCAACGGACTCCTGTTCATTTCCTTTAGATATGAAGTCATTACTGAAACCCGGAATCATGCCCTAAAACATAGTTTAAAATACAAATATTGAGTTACATACAGTTACACGGTATGATAACTATTTTTTCGCAGCCGATATTCCACAGTTATTTTAACACCAGGACCTTTCTCAACTGGATTATTCACGCCCAGGATATTTTACTAACGAGACAATAAACTCGTAAAGTAATTTGGTTCTGATATAACAAATTTCACAATGCTTTAAATGATATAATAAACTTAATCGCTAAGAGATTTTTACAAGAACTCTTTAAGGTATAAATTGATATTTAGTAGGAATTAAATAGGAATCTAGTAGCACTTTGGAGGGATATGAGGTTAAATATGACGACGAGAGATCATTCTTAAGATAAATCGTTTCGGTGACGAACCGGTTATAAAGTTATAATTATAAAATGGTAGCAACTAAATGACTGAAAACTTATTTCTGGTATCCGCAAAGTGTATGGCTCCTTTACTACGAAATTTCTTTTAACTACATCAATTTTAAGCATTAAACTTGTTAAAAAATTAGATTATTTTTTTATAAATTTAAGGTACTGTACTAATTTCAGACAGAGTTTCAATGCCATTTTTAAAAAAACTTTTAATTCACCATATTTTGACAGCAAGGGTGTTTCTTACAGCCTTGGAGGCCAGGTTATTGTATTTTAAAATTTCAATTTCAAGTTTTACTTTTAAATGCCTTCTAATAGTTGTTGTTTTTGAGAAACGAGCTTTAAGAATATGGTTACAAATTTTGGACTTGAATTCTGTAGTTCTTCAGAAAATTTGAAAGAACCCTATGCCTTAGATCTTCTAGTTGTGATAACCTCTTAAAATTTTTACATTTTTTTTTTTTTTTTGTACAACTAAAATCTTTTTTGTAAGCTCAAAGTTATAAACTTGCTTTATCTTTTTGAAATCAATTTTTTTAAGGGATAATACCATGGGTTTACAACAGCAAGTTAAAATGCAGAACACTTTTTATTGTTTTCATTTTTTTTAACAAAAGACTGTTCAAAAATGTTAGTTTACATAATTTGTTGTTTAAGCTTTAAAAGTGCAATTTCACAAAAAAAATTTACAGGACTGAAAACGTTTTTTTAAAAATTACTGGTTTTGCTTTAACTGTTAAAAAATGTAAAAAAAGCCTTTAATTTTAATATATATTAGGAGGTTAACTTAATTTTGAGGGTTTTTTATCATCATAAAAAATATTTTTGTTTCTAAATAATAAAAAATGTATTTAATCAAAATAATTTCCATTGTTTGTAACAACCTTCTCCTATCTTTTTGGCAACATGAATTCCATCATAAAAAATTTTTTCTGGTTTTTGAGCTATCCAGGATTCAAGCCAATTTTTAACTTCTTTAAAGCAACTAAAATGCTGCTCTCCAAGTGAATGCTGCTTCAACCAAAACAAATGATAATCTGATGGAGCAATGTCTGATGAATATGGCAGGTGGGGTAAAACATCCCATCTTAAATCTTCAAGTGTTTCTTTTAGGCATTTTGCAACACATGAACAAGCGTTATTGAAAAATTACTTTAATGTGTCTTTTGGCATAATCTAATCAGTTTTCTTTAGGAATTTGATTCAAAGCAATCAATTATTGTTGGTATTGTATGCCTGTTATAGTTTCTTCAGATTTTAGCAGCTTATAATACACTAAACCTCTTTGGTCCCACCAAATGCAAAGCATAACTTTCTTACCACGAATATTTTGCTTTGATGTAGATATTGACACTTGACCAGGGTCACACCACAATTTTTTTCACATAGGATTGTCAAAAAAGATCCATTTTTCATCACCTGTAACAATTCGATGCAAAAAGGATTTTCTTTTATACCTTTGGTGAGGGTTTTCACTCATTACAAATCTTCTTTCCAAATCTCTTTCTTTCAATTCATATAGCACCAACTTACCTTCTTTTTGAGTCTTTCCCATCAATTGCAAACTCTTATTAACCGCAGCTTCAGTGACTCCTAACATGTCAGACAACTGTTTTAGAGTTTGAGCTGAATCTTTGTCTAATAATTCTTGCAATTCCAGATCTTTAAACTTTCTTGACTGACCAGGGCGCTCCTTGTCATTTAGATCAAAATCACTACTTTTAAACCAGTATTTGCATGTTTTAATAGATGGTACATGCTCTTCATAAGTTTCTGCAAGCGAACAATGACTTTCAGCAGCAGATTTCTTTTGATCAAAGAATAAAAGCAGCACATGCCAGAAATGATCTCTTGAAGGCTCAAAACTGGTCATTTTTGGTTAAAAGAGAAATTAAACTTTTGTTCAAATTTACTTAATAAGTTATGCTAATTTTTTTAAGATAAATTTGAACATGTTTGAAGTAGATGCCCTAACCAAAACTAATGCTTTTAGAAATTAGGTTTTGTAGTAAGAGGATGATATTTGTAAATGAGCCAGCACCAGACAACTTTGTCAAAAAATAAAAAGAAAGGAAAAAAAAAAAAAAAAAATTAAATTTATAAAATGAGAAATTTTATTTTTTAAAAATTGGTATCAAGAAGTAATACCATAATCTGGCTGAAAGGTCCCATTTTCATTATGTTTTGAAACTGCTCATACATATCACGAAGTGTAAACACACCTAAATGAAAAGTTAACCGTGATTTACTTAGTATGACCTTAAGTGTATTGCTATTAAATTCATTGAACCAAATTAATACTAGGTGAACTATCATGATAGTGAATACCTTGTTTAAGCTTATCAATTAACTCTTCATTTTCATCAAGTTTTAGTTCATTAACTTTATCAATAAGCCCCTCTATATCTCCCATACCTATAAAAAAATTAAAAATTTTCTAAATTTTCCTGCTTTAGTTTATGGACTGTAAAATAATCTTTAAAATTCATATCTTTTGAATTGTATTTTGATTGAAAAGGATAAAAAATGAGTTCCAGAATTCTCACCCAATAGTTTACTAACAAATGGTTGCGTTTTAAATGGTTCAAAGTCATCTATATGTTCACCAGTACCAATGAAAATGATTGGTGAACTAGTTCCAGCAACACTAAAGTAATTTAATAATTAATAGGAATTTTTGTATGAACATGCTTATACACTAATGTTGTGTTATCAAATTGAAACTTTATTACTTACGCGCTAAGTGCACCACCACCTTTTGCATGACCATCAAGCTTTGTAATAATGACAGATGCAACGTCCACTTTCTCTTTGAATGCTCTAGCCTAATTTATAAAGTTTTTTTAAACTATAATTAATTTAAAGAAATTATTTATGAACAAAGTTTTTATGAATAAAGATGAAAGCAAAATTAATCTTTTACCAATCAATTTAACAAAAAGTATATTCAAACTCACAAAAAGCTTTGCTTGCTTAAAAAAGCTTACTTGCTTAAAGAATGCTTTAAATAAAGTTTTGATTTAGTAAAGAGAAGCTAACTCATCACAGAATAAAAAAAAAAACTTTACTTTTACATTATTGCTTATGTGAAAACTCTTTTATCTCATATATTGATTTTCTTTAATAATTTAACAAAATTTTCTTTTTGCTTTTATCTGTATTTAAATTAGGGTTGCAACTGATGGCCATCATCATTGCAAACACTACTGGCTGTTTAATTCTCTGGCCTCATGCTGAAAAACTGGGTTGTCCCTATTCCCAAAACTTTCCAATATTTCTCATGATGAACTCACTAACTCTGCCAACTTTCTTTTTCAAATTTGATTAGATTTAAAGGGTCCACCTTAAATCTGAACTTTTTCCATAGACAAATAATAGCATTTTTACCATTATAGAACTTTTGTGTTAATTGAATAAATTGTGAGCTACATAATTTTTGTATTTTATGTTAACTATTCCATGGTTTCATATTCTTTTGTTTACAGTTTTTGCTTGTTATAAACTTCATAAATTGGTGATGTTTTAAACAAAAGTAAAAAACAAAAGACAGAAACAGCAACCACAAAGCTATTGAGAATAATACACCTTAACAAATTTGTTCTTTGAAAACAATGAAAACTAATTTGTTCTTTGAAAACAATGAAAACAATGGGGAGAACAAGTTTGTGATACAAAGATTATCAAAAATCTTCAGGCTTGAGAGTAAAATAAATGATAAAGATGCTAAAATAACTGGCTCTCTTTTTTCCAACAATCCTTCAGATGTTATGTTGTTATATATCTTAATGATGGTGCCTAAGCTTGTGAAAAAATCATAAAACTTCTTGGTAATGCTAAAAATAGAACAATACTGGTGAAATGTAGATATACATCAAACTGCATCAAGAAGTTGCAGGGAATTGAAAGTCAGTTAACTAAGACTAAGAAAATCTGAGGCCAATAATAAATTATTTTATTATTGGCCTCAGATTTTCTTAAGTTATTAGACATTCCAGTTTATAAACTTGGAAAAAATTACAAACCTGGTGATATTATTGCCAAGCTGCTCAAGTCATGGATTTGAATTGATTCTATCATCAGCATGCATCACAGTTCAGCAATACCTGGGTTGATCTAATTTTTCAAGCACATTGAATTTGCTAACCTAAAAACTGAGGTTTCAAAGTTGCCAGACACCACTTAGCTTTCATAAACACTTTGAGCAGTTTCATTCACACATACCTGATCATATGTAGCAGTTTGAGTCCAGTTCATTTAGTCACGAGGAAAATAGAGCTATTGACTTCTTGCTGAATGGATTCTATGCAAATCTACAACATGCTCTGTGGAATGACCTGATATTTTTCCATCCTCAGATGTTAAAGAGTACAATTGCAATTCTTAAACAAAACTTTTAGCTTCTTGCTCCTTGGAGGAGTAAAATTGATGGAGAGTAATGGGCTTTAGCTGACAGCATTCTGGCTATCAAGTCAGTTATTGATGTTCTCTAGCCTCAACATGGATTATATATTCACACATCAGATATACTTTTAAATGTTTATATATATTTTATTTTTTAATCAAGTGACAGCAGTATTATTGCAAAATTAATAGTGGTTATCTAAATTTCCAAGTAATATAAATTTAAAAAGTTATGTTATTTTTTAAAATGCAACCACTCAAAAAGTAATTTCATTGGTTAAAACCATAATTGATGTCCAATTTTTTTTTTTAAATGCAACCATTCAAAAAGTGATTTCATTGGTTAAAACTATAGTTGATGTCTAGTTTTGTTGAATCTTTTTCAGAAATGTCATCTTATTAAATGGAAAAAAATTAAAGAAGAAAATAAGACCTAAGAAAATTTTTTTTTTTTTATATAAAAAAAAAAGGGCATTAGATTCACCCTTTCATTCAATCTTTATGATATATTAAACTATGTTAACTATTTATTATAATGTATATAATGCATAACATATATTATATATTATTTTAAATATATAAACTTTTCAAAACACTTTTATGTAATAGGTTATTAACATACAATATCTACTTGGTAGATAGTGTATATTATTAACCTATTACATAAAAATCAATGAATTAAATGTATAATAAAAAGTTCTTTTAACATTCTTTTTACCTGAGCTTCACAAGCTTGACCAATCGACGCATCCATCACAAATATAATGTTATCTGGAGACTAAAAATACAGAATTTGAAAATAAACAAAAAAAAAAGAAAAAAAGAAAAAAAGAAAAGGAAATTAAAACAAACCATAACAAATGCTCTAAAACTTCCAAAATGATTTTATTTCAAACAGCACTTCACTTGAATATTGTCTAATTACTAAAATTAAAATATAAACTAAACTGTTGATTTACTAAAATTTTACTGAAATATAAACTATTGCTCTGAAGAGTGGAATAAAAGTATCAAAAAGATTTATATTCATATTTTCAAGATACAAAAAGAATTATATTTCCTAAAAATTTAAGAGGAAATATGATGGATACAATATTTACATAATTTTTTTTTTTAATGATTATCTAGTTATGATTACTTAGTGATTATTATCTAGTTAAGAGAAACTAAGCATACTTATGATAACAGGGTGCATACTTATGATAACAGGGTGCATGTAGAAAGGTTTAAACAGCAAAAGCAAAACAAAGAAATAACATTTTGACTTAATAATATTAAAAAATACTAAGAGAATTCAAATGATTACTAAAATTACATGAAATGATTCAAAGAAAACATACAGATATATATATATATATATATATATATATATATATATATATATATATATATATATATATATATATATATATATTTAATATTCCTTTGTGCAGAAACTTTTCTACACCTTGAATGTAATTATAAATAGAGCAACTGGTTTTTATTTTGCTTATGTCTTGTTTTAAATAGTATGTTTTATGAAGAAAATTTGAGAGATTTTCTTTACTTACAACTGCATTAGAAACTTGTAACATTTCTTCAAAAAGTGAATCTTCCTGCTTATGCCGACCACTAATATAAAAATAATAAATTATATAATATATAATAGTTATAATATATATAAAAATACATACAATAAATTATATAATATATAATAATTATAATATATATAAAAATACATATAATAAATTATATAATATACAATAATTATAATATATATAAAAATACATATAATAAATTATATAATATATAATAATTATAATATATATAAAAATACATATAATAAATTATATAATATATAATAGTTATAATATATATAAAAATACATATAATAAATTATATAATATATAATAATTATAATATATATAAAAATACATATAATAAATTATATAATATATAATAATTATAATATATATAAAAATACATATAATAAATTGGCAACATAAAATAAACAAGAAATAGAAATACTGAACCAAAAAACTTACAATAAAAACAAAACAATACAATATACTTACCTACTTTTCAAAGTTTTCAATATTTTACAAACAAGGGGAAAAATTAAAAAAGAAAAACACTTAAAATATATGCTCTACAAATAATAATTAAAATTACAGGAAAAAAATATAATAAATTAACAAAGTCAATTTATAACTTGCTTTCATCTATATAGCCACCTTTAGTGATTATCACTTAACATATTCATGGCATTCTTCATAACTAACTTTCCAATTTTTGAAAGTCTATTTCATGCCACTAACTTTTCAATTTTTGCCACAATTCAATCTTCACATTAATTTCTTCAATCTTGAACATTAATTTTTTGACATATTCATCTAATTCATCACATAAAAGTTTAACAGATGAAATCACTTTTTCAAAGAACGTGTTTCCACAGTTAATCATTCATGCTGTTTTGTCCGCTGTAGCCTTTTTTTTTTTTTTTTTTTTTTTTTTGGGGGGGGGGGGGGGGCTGAAGAAGTGTTTTTCTTGCTTCACTGTTGTCACAAATAATTGAATCTTCTTGGGAATTATTCATACTATTTTTAATTTCTGTGCCATTTAAATGCCTATTTCTTTTAACCTTTTTACTGTTTCTTTACCTAAACAGACCTTTTCTTTTTACATTTTTTAAATTGAAGTAATCTATTTACATGTATATCATGACTTAACAATATTAAAAAATAAAAAAAAGATGAGATAAGAACCTGGTATCCACAATAATAATTTCAAAGTTTTCATTCTTAAACTTTTCAACACCATCTGTTGCTATTACTGCTGGGTCAGGTTCTGCATAACTAAAAATGAAATAACAAGTCATTAAAATACACAAAGATAATAAATTACGAGAGTCCTCAAAAATATCATAACTTTACAATTTTCTAACTCAAGAACGTATAAAAATGTAACACCTTTAGCTAAATGATAAATTCTCTTAGTAATCATTAAAACTCCTAATAGTTTAAGAATGGAGTTTATGTTAGCAAAATTGATTTAAAAATCATGATTAGGAAGCAGATTCTAAAATAAATAATTATCTAATATGCCATCTTACCTTCCATAATATGGGATTCTAGCTTTTAAAGCATTTTGTTTCAACTGATCAAATGCACCTATAAATGTAAAAATTTCAGCAGTTACAATATTTCACTCCTGCTAGTAAGAGAAGGTTTAAAATAAAAAAAAGAGCAAAGAACAAAGTATTAGAAATCAGAACAAAAAATAAAAAGAGTAAAAAAATAAAAATAAAGGATTAAATTATTCTGCTTTTTAGTCAATCAAAAAAAAAAACAAATACTTTTCATTCAAAAACATTTCAGTAAATAAATTTAAATGATTTTTGATACAACTTCTTCAACCTTAAGCTTTTTTTCTTAGCATTATGGAGAAACCTTTTTTTATCTGTTTATATTCAAAATTCATTTATCTACTTATGCTCCTTCATAAAACTATTGTTATTTTTTTTGCAAGATAAATAAAAAAAATAAATAAAATATAATAAAAACAATTTAGCAATGACTGATATAATAGTTACTATCAACATTTTATATTAAAAAAACTTTAAAAGGAAAAAATTTACTAAATTCCTCCTTCCCCATCTTATGTTACAAATAGTACACAAAATTCTTAACTTAAATACTAAGTTAAATGTTGGAAGAATAAAATTACTAAAAAAATCAAAACTCCTTTTTACCTGCTCGAAAAGTATCTGCACATACTAAGCAAGTCTTCCAACCTTTCTTTTGATAATAATAAGCCAACTAAATAAAACATATAATGGACTTAATGAGAAAACAGCAATTACTAACATTGGGTCAATTTTAGATAATATTATAAAAAAAAAAAAATAAAAAAAAAAGATTTCAGCATTATGTTTGTTTGAAATACATCTTACCAAAAAATAATATGACTATTTTACATGTAAAAACTTTTTGACTTAAAACAATTTTCTAACCATGTTTAAAAATAATCATACTAACCATACAAAATATGAACTAAGAAACGAAGAACTAAGAAATATGAACTAAGAAACGAAAAAGGAAATATGAACAAAATGTGAACTAAGAAACGAAAATGAAAAAAATCATCTAAACCAACTGTACCACACCACCTAACCATTTAAATTTTCTATGTAGCTTGTGCAGGTTGCAGCTTGTGTTTGTGCAGTTACCAGACTTATTGTAACTGCTTTATATCATTAAAAGACTTTATGTTAAATTATTGTTACCAAATGCACAACCATCTTAACACTACTAAATTTTCTTTTGTTTTACAATAAACTTTTTTTTTAATTAAAGTACCTTTGTGCAAGTAGTTGTTTTACCACTTCCTTGCAGCCCAACAAACATTATGACATTGTTCTTTCCTTTGCTTGGTTGCCATGCTTTTACTCCAGGGTCAACAAGCTAAAAAATGGAAAAACCTAAAGGAAATTATAAATCACAACTTTTAAGACTACAAGACAGCCTATTATAAGAGATCAGATGTTTATTTCAGTGAAAGGTTCCTAACGAACTCAATTATAGCTTGGGGAAAAGTTGTGAGTTTTAATGTATTTTAAAACAAACCCCAATTATTACACTTTGAAAACTTTTTTTTGCTTTTTCTTATTGATTATGTTTGAGGAGTACTGACTTTTGAAATGTTGAAAGATTAGGAACTTTAAAAGAATTTTTGCTAGCTAGTAAAAGATATAAACAAAATTTTTTTTTATTTTTTATTTTCATTTGGTCATTGCAAAAGGTTTAGGTAAAATATTTCTTTAAAAAAAAAAATTATTTTTCTAAATTGTTTCACTCATTATAAACTGTTAAATTGTGCTGTGTTTTTAAAAAGTCATTTCAAACTCATTCCCAATCTTATCATCAGTAGGAAATATTAACAGCTTTCTGGCAATATTTGAAAAAAAAAAAAAAAAAAAAAAACTCAAACTAGTTTATATAGATAATCTTTTTGTTATTTTAATAACTGTAATATTAAACAATATAAAATTAGCAGCTTAATTATGATTTCAAATGTATATTAACAATTTTAATTATATAAAAAAAGAATACCAACTTATGTATTTAAGTAGAGATATTTTCTTGGTAAACCTTTTTTAGCTTATTAACAATTATTATAGAGTGGCTTGTAAATTTGTTTTATTTAAAAAATGCTTTTACTTAAATAGTTTGAATAATTGAATATATTTATTGATATGACTTTTTGAGGTGATAAAACAATCAAAGCTAAAAAATACTAAATACTAAAGTTGAAATTAAAACAAATTTTTCAAATTCCATTTTATGGCTAAAGTGAAACGAGATAGTTGAGAAAAATTTAAGAACCATCTCACAATAATTTTATTCTTCCTAATTTAAGGAAATTGAGTGTTCTGATGCAATATTTCTGGTGTAAGAAGAAAATTTATCTTTTAATTAAAAAAATTAGAGAGTTTCTGTACCAATATAATTAACTTTATACTTTAGATGAAAAAATTTATTTACATATTTTTGAACCTTTGTCATACTTTAAAATTTAACAGCAAAAATTTTGACTTTTGGTAAAACTACAGAAGAAATACTATTAATGGAAAAACAATCTAAACTTTATTAGAGGACAGGAATAAGTACATTGCATAACAAGTAAATATGAATAAGTACCCTCATTTAGTCCATATACAAAAAGTAGCACCTAATTTCAGATAAACTTTAATACAATTTTTTAAGAATTCTTAATTGTTTACTAACAAACTTCAAAAACCTTGCAAAGTTCTTGAAATACAGTGTGCTGTATCAACCTTCGCTTGTTGGTTCCAGCTGCCATTTCTTCAAAATTAGCTGCATTTCTATAAACCACAAACTGTTTTGAAAATAAATTATAAACATAAATTGAAAAAAAAAAAAAAAAAAAAAATGAAATCTAAAGCACAAACTTTATATTAGCTCTTAATTTTTGAACAAGCTGGACATTGACATCTGCTTCTAGTAAAGCTGCACAGATTTCTTTCAGCATAAGATTTAGAACTTCCTCATTTATAACTGTGGCATTACTGAGAGATTTTAGAGCACTAGTAATCTTGCGACCCAAATCTGCTAAAACCATCTTAGTTAGATATGTAAGTATTAATTGTATATATAGGTAAGTTCCTAAAGATAAATATATTGATAAAAATATTAAAGCTAAGGAGTTAAAGATATAAAAATAATATGACATAAATCCAAACACCCTGACTTTAAATTCCATAACTATTTGAATATTATATTCAGGATTTCTAATGATTGTATCTGGGATTTCCTTTAAACCATAACTTTTTTTGGCAACGGCCTATCTTTTTCATTTTTACTAATAAGTTTTGAGAATAAAGTTTCTAAAAAAAAAATGAAAATATGTTAATACTATGTCTTAACATGATTTGTAAATTTAAATATTCCACCTTGATTTATTATGATTTAAGACTCAAGCAATTAAATTGCTCATTTCAAGTAGTAATCTTTTGATAAATAGTGAAATAAGTTTATAGTAAAAAAGAAAAATTGACAAAAATATTCTCAAAAAATTTATAAATGTATATTGAAATAAAATGAAAAACAGATTTTTTTCCGCAAATATAGAAGCCATCTTTAATAATCGTGGAGAAAAACTTCCTGCTATCTTATCTTCTTGAACAAGCACGAAATCCGTTAACGAAATTAACTTTAATGTCTGTTACCTAACCAGATAAATCCATTCTACTTTGATCAATTACCTCCTGACCATATTTATCTCTTTGTTAGAGTTAGGTTTCGAATTACCGCGAGCATCAGTTTTTATTTATTAAAAAAAAAGCAACTTCAAAGGTAATTTTTTGATTAAATCTTAAACGATTTTCCATCAAATTAAATGGTAAAACCCTTAGCCTAACCCTAACCCTAAGAAAAGTTATTCTTTTAAACTGATCTTTCAAACTCTGTGAAATAGTTTCTCAACAATGTATGCGTTCTCGTTGAATTCAAATTGGCGTGACATAATTAGGCGGAGTTTTTAATGATAGAAGTAAGCACTACAGCTGCCTAATGGTCACAAATCTCTGCCCTACCAAGAACTGCTACTTAACTTTTATTACGTTAAACCTTCCCATAAAAATGGCTTTGAATTTTTTTGAAATTGAATAATTTTTATTTGCATTTGATCTGTCATTATGACAGATCAAATGCAAATAAAAATAATCAGATAAGAAATTGCCCTTTTGACTGCCCATAATTGCAACAAAATTCTCAACTGTTCTTCATTGCGGTCTTAACTCTATTTCGGATAATTACTTTTGAGAAAATACTAAAGTTTATTTTTAAAATAAATTCTGTGATTTTACTAAGTATATTATCCAATAAAATAGACAGTTATAGTGTATAAAAACAAAAATTATCTTTATGCTGCATGTAAATTTACGTGAAAAAGAAAGAAATTTATATTTCCATCTTTTAATGTTCATGTTTACTAAGAAGAAAGTGTGATCAAAAGGAAACTGAAGTCATTGACCTTTAGTTAAAGTTACTGACCGGTAGTCAGAAATATTAAAATAAAAAAACGTAAAAAACGCACAATCTAGAGATAGGGGAGAACCCGGTGAAAGCACGGAAAAAAACACGGAAAACCACGGTAACAAAATACCACATTCTTATTGCTAGTCTGTTAATAAAATTGTGATATTTCAATGCCGTGCTTTTACTGCTTTTTATGCGTTTGAGATATTGATATACCGTGTTTTTTGGTACTTATTTTAACTGTAATTTTCGTCTGCCCTTTCTAATCCGGTCAACAGGTCTGTTTTGTAAGTAAAAGTGTTTTAACGAGAAAAAGGAGACATTTGATATTTCAAATCAAATGAGGAATGAAAACTTCTTGTGGCGATAAATGAGTTCTATTTCTAAATTCTTAGAACGGCGGTCAGTTAAAAACCACGATATAAATACATCGTAATGGAATCTCTTATCTAAAACCGCATAAAAAAAATATCCTTAAGAATACCGCTGTACAAAGTAACATACTCTGATATAATTTAGAACAGCAGCACACACAAAAAATGGCTTCATTAAATATTATAATTTTCATAACCTTTGTTTTGATGGTAGTTGGAGCAGTTTTTGCTGTATTGGCAACATCAGGGAATTATTGGGAAATAGTCACTGCGAATAATAATGCTTTTCATATGGGATTGTGGAAAGTATGCGGAAAACCGTTTAAGAATTCATACTGCACGGAAAGATCCAAATCTGGTTGCTACATCTTTTTTGATTTTTATTTTATATAAAACGTCATATAAAAAAACGTCGTAAATGTCCTACCATAAAAAAATCATAAACAACTGATAAAGTTCAGATCATAAACTGCATAAAATAAAATTCAGTTTTATTTTTCTAAAGTTTCAAAATTTTGTTATTTCATTAAGATAATAGCATACAGATATATGTATTATTTTAGACGCTTTGTTGGCAACTAAGGTATTTATGATCACTGGTTGCTTGGGTTACTTATTCTCGTTTATGTACTTCACTTTTATATGTATACAAAAAAATTGGACGAGTAAAGTTCTTGCTGTTCTTCTTATGTTGACAGGTAACTTTCATTGTGAAAAACATTGTTCATAATCAGTGGCAACCCTTTTCCCCCTCCCTCCTCCAAAAAAAAATTAATTTGTTGTATGTCCTATTGAAATATTTCAATCTAATATGATAGAGGATAAATTGGATAATAAGGATCATAAGAAAAATTGTTTTGTATATAATTGCGTTCAATTTAAGTTTTACAAAATTACCAAATTTTCTAATAAAAAATTTGCTTTTAAATGCTCAAGTCAACAAAAGTATTAAATATAACCATTTTCCTATAACTAAAGTTATATTTTGCAATGAAAGTGTGATTTTAAAGATAAAAAAAAAAAAGACATTTCAAAAATGCTACTATTTGGTACAAAAAACATACGAAAATCATATTTGGTACAAAAAACATACGAAAATCATATTTTAACTTCAAGTTGAGAATTTTATAACTGAAAATATTTAACGTAACATATATTTATTCATTTATAAATACTTTAATTGTAAAATTTAAGATTTTTTATTAAACAAATACATTTTAATTAATATTTACTTTAAATCTAAAGAAAAATTACTATTTTTAAAAAATAGCTTCGTTCTAACCAAGATTTAATTTCGTTCTTTGTTTATATGGCGCTACCACTAATTACAATAAAATTTTTGCTTTTGATTCCATTACGTAGTTTGATCTCTTTATTTTACTTACAAAAAATAATAATAACTAAGCTATATGTCTCAGAAAAAATATAAATAAAAATGCAATCAATTCAGTAAAAATAAGGAGTTAAAATAAAATAAAACAAGCTCATGAAAAAATTACTGAAGATTCGTCGAGAAAAATTAGAGGAGTTATGAGTTTTGATTCCATCAATGATAATGTTATTGAATAGTTGCAAATTGGAGAAACATCGAGCAAAATTTTAATCCACTGAAATTGGAGACGCATCGAGCAAAATTTTAATCCACTGAAATTGGAGACGCATAGAGTAAATGAACGGTGAAACCCCATAGAAATTGATATTGTAGAATTGATACTAAAACATCCACTAAAATTAAAAATGGCAAATCCATATGGGTAATAAAGCAAACCAAACAAAATCTTCTAAATCAGATTTTACAACTGCTGCACAAAATGAAATAAATGATAAAAACAACAACGTCAATCGATGAAATTTTGCAAAATTAATTCAAAAAGTTTAAAAACATTTTTTTTGCGGCTTTTTTCACCACCAAACTAAGAAAAAAAAAAAAATTAAAATTATTTTAGAACGAAATTAAATTTTCTCAAAACGAAGTTATATATCAGTTTTGATCGGTGAATTTCTATATTATAATGAAATCCCACGGAAGTCTAAGAATGTTTTTTCAACTTAGGGTGCTTAAGTCAAAAATTAGCATTATAAAATTATTGTAGCCTCAGTTATTTTCTTGCAGTTAACATTCAAAAAGTGAAAATTGCTTTGATTTCACGAAATTGTACTTTATATTCTAGTTTCATTTTTTGTCAAAACAAATAAAAAAAAAAGTTTAAAAGTGTTCAGTCCTGGAAGTGCCACTGTTCATAACATTTTTTTTCACAAGTTTAAATTGTAAAGTTAATTTATATCTACTTAGGTCGTTAGAAAAGTTCGTAGAACTCCCCTCTAAAAAAAAAAAAGAAGAGTTTTTTTTAATTTTGTTTTATCAAATGTTCAAAATAATGTCCATCGTTGTCTATACAAAGTTGCATCCTTTCAAGCCATTTGTCAAACGTTTTTTTATACTCTTCTTTGGGTATACTTTGAAGTTGCTTCGTTATGCGAGTTTTTTGACTTTCGACGTCAGTATCGTCATCAAGATTTTTTTTTATCAAGTCGAATAGCCAATAATCGGATGGAGCTAAGTCTGGTGAGTATGGTGGGTGGCGAATTATTGTAATTCCAGCTTGGTTTAGACAATTTGTGACGGTTTCAGTCACATGGAGTCGAGCGTTATCATGGAGAAATTTGAAATTTTGAGTGCCTGTTTTAGGTCTTTGCTTATTTATTTCGCATATAAGAGGTTTCAAACAATTTTTTATATAATATTCGCTAGTAATGGTGTCTCCCTTTTCAACATAACCCAAATGAACAACACCTGTTGTTTTGAAGAAGATGTAGAACATGTTTTTCGGCTGAAACCTGTCGCATCTTACTATAGTTCTTGGACTTTCACCTTCACCGACCCAACTAGCGTTAGCCGACTTGTGTCCAACTTGTCTCAAATAAAACCACGACTCATCCCCTGTAATAATATCACATAGTCTCCATGGACCGTTTCTGAAAAGAGCTAAATTTTCCTTATATGCCTCAACTCTATTCTTGCGATTTTGATCGGTTAACTCGTGGGGTATCCAACGTGATGTTAATTTTCTTTTTTTAAGTGCGTTGTGAATGATTTCGTTGATTGTAAAGCGATTAATCGATGTCAGGGCTTCAATTATATCATGTATTGCATGAGGATTTTCTTCAATAATGGCTCGCACACGTTTAATATTCTCAGCTGTATACGTGGTTTGAGGGTGCCCTGAGCGAGGATCATCTTCGAGACTCTCTCTACCATCTTTAAATAAAGTAGCCCACTTGGCAACTGTACTATATTTTGGAGCTTGGTCACCATGAACTAAAACCAACTCATCGGTTATGGCTTGTGCTGAAACTCCAAGTAGAGCACGGGTTTTAATATATGCTCGATATTCAAATTTATCCATTTTTAAATTTTTTCTTGAAAACGTATATAGTAAAATTTAAATAACTTTTTTAATAAACATTCAAAATACTTCAACAAGTACTTAAAATGTTCATAATTAAACGCAGTTTAAAATGATATATAAATATTTAATTATTTCCTGTCTCATTGTATCTTTATAGATGAAGTTCTACGAACTTTCCTAACGACCTAAGTATATCGACGTCATACTTTAAGCCGCCGATTTAACGATTTGCCTAATTTTTGTAAAGATTGCGATAGTTGTGGGACAAAAAAAATATATATATATGCTTTATTACTGTTTGTAATGAAAGTGTGTATTCTTTCTTTTCAATATGGCCTTAGGATATCTTTAAATGTGATAGGTATTTTGGTTGACCGACAGTGTGGCCGACGAGGCGCCATCTATAATATTTTACCTATGGTGCCACGTCGACCACCGTTAAATGACACATCAAAAAACACAATAAATCACCTCAAAAATATCTTAAAAAGTATGAAATAATTGCATTTCGACCTATTAAGTTAAATCAAACCTTAAAACGTGAAAACAAATTATGGACATTTTACGAAAATCCTATTGGCGGTTACCGTGTTAAAAGACGGCTTAAAGTATCCATCTACAAAATATCATTTAAATTGTAACTATATTTAAAACAATGTTTCAAAACGCTTTTACTTTATTACAGCTGTATGCTTGGTCGTTGGATTAAGTGTGTATACAAAAGATGTAAGTGCTAAAGACCTAACATACAGCTGGTCATACAAAATTGGATGGTGTGCAGCAAGTATTGCTTTTTCGGCTGGAACATTTTGCTTAATTGATAATATTTCACGCTAACTGAAAGATTTCCATCAAAACTTATTTAAATTTATTTAAATTTCTTTTCATAAACCGTGTTATTTGTAAATACTTCGTTGTAACTTCGTGTCAAGAATCTTGTAATGTCTCGTGTTTTGAATCTTTGCAAAAACGCAAAAAGAAGATCAATTAACGTTTCAGCTTTTATTTTTGTTTACCAATCTCAGAAAGATTTTATATCATTTTTAACCCAAAATTAAGATCAAAAGATCTTTTTTAAATGAATTATGACTGAGATTTTCTGAGGAAAAAGAAGGAATTCATTGCGATAAATTGCGACACATTGTTAATAAATTAAAGTGCAAGTTACTGCTTTAAAGGTAGTTAGAAATAATAGAATCCCCATCTCGCATTCCTCCAACTGAAAATGTTTAGATATCTAGTTCCTTTGCAAAACCCCTCCTTTATATACATTAAGGTTGTGCAATAGTAAAATAGTGACAGTTTTTAAGTGCAATTGGGATGGGGGAAGAAGCTACCTTTGTAAAGCCTACTACGCGATGAAGCCATTATAATGCGAATACACTGGCTTTATCAAGTTTTGAAGAAACACGAAAAGACAAAGTATGAAAATTATTATACCACAAAAGTAAGAAACTGATTTAGTATCCAATAAAGACGGTTTGTCAATGTTAAAACTGAAACCCATGGTGGTAAAAGTACTTGACTCTCAAATCATTTTTTAGAATATTAATTTTGAAAACAATGATTCATTGAAAGAAACAATTTTTTTAAAAAGGGTTGGTTATTAAAGTTATTTAAGTATTTTTGTATTCATATTTTAAACGAAGAAAAATAGGACATGTTGAAAAAGCTGCTTCGTGTCAGTTTTGATAAAAATGTGGCATAAGAGGAAGTGACACTTATCGATGGTTAACTGGCAATATGTCTTATCTCGACTTAATAATGTTCAGTAGAGAATGAAAGCTGTTTTAAACTTAAGCCATGACTATCGGATGCTTACGAGGTTTTGTCAGTAGACGATTACATTTCACATTTCAATCACATCTCACCTGCTTCTTTTTACATAGTTTTTCATAATTTTGAAAGAATAGAGGTTTTCATAACCGGAACGTTTTTCGTCACCTCCGAAACATGTTTTTTATGCACTTGTAGTATACACTACTGTTTATTTTAATTGCTTCTTTAAAATTATGAATGCTTAAATAAACCCAGGTTATTTTTTAAGTTAATTACTTATTACTAACCTTAAATATATGACAATCGAAGTTGTAACATTTTTTGAACAAATTGATTGGCTTGGGTTGCAAAATACCAAAATTAGTCAATTAGCCAATGATAGAAAGTCTTTCGGACTGAAAAATCAAAGTTTTTTCAGTCGTGTTTGCCAACTACCGTTACTATTATCTTAAGCGGTAAGAATTTTTGAATTTAGGTAGTTCCAGACTCTTTTATGGTATTTCACTCATTACCGTTTCAAAACGCAGCTGATTTTTGGTCCTTAAAGAATTGAAAATTAAAAATTAAACCAAAAATCTTGTACTTCTCAATCTCATGAGCTGAAAAGCTAATGAAATAGAAAAAGTTAAGATAACGAGATAATAAGTTAAAAGTTTGTTAGCAGGTGATGATTAAAGCTGTGAGTATATTAATTTATAGGTGTTTGTTTATGATGTGAATTTTTTAAATAAATGGAAATATTTAATCAAGAAATATTGATTTTTATATCAAAAACGATATAGGGTGATTCAAAATTATGTGCTGCTACAGATAGCACAAAATTATGGGGTCATACACAGTTAAAAACATATTTTGTTGTTTGTTTTTTTTTTTCTCTCTTTGTCTTCGAAAAAAGAACAAATTTTGAAGCTTTTTAAATTTTTGTCGTATTTATCAACTAATAAAGCTCTTGGAGTCGTACTACCAGTCGGGCCTAAACACAAAGTTGATAAATATTATCAGAAGACTTGAATTAACTTATGTAACGCTCGATTTTCATAGAAATTCAACGATAAAAGTTTGGCCACCGCTTCCAATTCAACATGATGGTAGACCAGTCATCAGATTGAATTAAAATTAAGAAACTCCAAATAAAAAATGATATCTTGACTTTTCAGAGTTGAATGCATTGTAGCCAGGAGAACTTTTAATTGGATACAGATTTATATTTTTAAAAAATTGCGATGCCATTTTTTTCTACTTCCAATATTGGTTGCAGGGTCGTGCAGAGGGTGAGCACCCGAGCAAATTGCTCGGGGCCCCGGAACCTATGGGGACCCCCAACAGCAGCAATAACATTCCGGGTGTTTTTTTCCTACTCTTTTTCCCCATCAAGAGCTTTAACTTAAATAAAAAATCAAAAAAAGCTCATTAAGTTTATTGAAAATTGCCACAAAAAAGAGCTTGAGATCTAATAATATTTAAAAAAAATAATTTTAGCGTTGCGTAATTTATAAAAGATCCCTGTGGAAGAGCTTTTGTTTAAATCTTATCTATATGCTTATCTTGAATTTAGCGGGAAAAGTTATCGTGTGTTCAAATCTTACTTTAAAAATGGCGTATTTGGATTAATTTTTTTACAGGCGATTTGCTTGATTGTACAGTTTAACTTATAGATTAAGATAAATTTAGTTTTTTTAATTTTATTTTATCTAATTATTATATCATATTTAGCTTAACTAATATCAATTTAATTAGTTTTTGTGATTAATAATATATATAAATTTTGTATTAATTATAAATATATATTAGACGAAAGTATTTTAAAAAATAAAAATGAAGCGCACGTATCCATCTGGTGCATCAAAGTTAAAAATCAGTTAAGTAAAAAAAGCGGCTCTACAAAAAGGAAGGCAAACATTATTTGATGTTGGAATTACAGCTACTCCTAAAACATCAGATGACCTCTTTCCACAAGCTCAACGAAGCAAAAATATGACGGTAGTATCCAATCTTCTATTACTAATAACAATGCTGTCAGTACCAAGAAATTAACCACTTTGAACTGTCAAATTAGTGGTAGTAATAATACTTCTACAAGGACCACTAGTAGTGATGGAATAGCATCGCTGCAGCCATTTGACATTGTTGAGTTTGAAACAAAAAACCTTTCCTCTTCTCAGCTGGAAAAGTTTGTCATGGCTGGTCACATTCCTTTCCCACTGGATATGCCAAAAGATACTGAAAATCACATATTTCCAATGTCAGTTTTGAAAAGCAGAATGCCGAATGGGGAATCCTTCTCGCGAGATAGACTTGTATTTAGCCCAGCAAAGACAGCATTGTTTTGTTTTCCATGCCTATTATTTTTACTTGAAATGATTGGATGATGGGGGTATGGAAAGAATTCTGTTTCTTGGTAAACGTGGATTGGCTATTCGTGGAAAATCTGACCTAATTGGAGATTCTCATAATGGAAATTTCTTAGGATTGCTGGAACTGATTTCGCATTATGACCCAATTCTTAAGGAACATGTGATAAAAGTTAAGAAATCACAGGACAACGGTCAACGTTTTCAGACGCATTACTAGTAAAATCGTTCTCAAAATGAATTCATTGGCCTTTGTGCAGCTGAGGTTCACAGGCAAATTATAGAAGAGTGCAAGTCAGCAAAGTATTTTTCAATTATGGTTGATGCCACTCCTGATGTGAGCGTTACTGAACAAAGTTCGTTTGTCATTCGATATGTACATGAAAAAGAACCTGGAAAATCTTTAATTGAAGAGCGGTTTTTGATCTTTGCAGATTGTGCCAAGAAGACTGGATCTGATATTGCAGGATTAATTCTGGAAACTTTGGAAACATTAAAAATTTGTTTTGAAGACTGCCGTGGCCAAGGCTATGACAATGGAGTCAACATGTCCGGAAAATATAAGGGTGTTCAAGCAATCCTACAAAAGAAAAACACATTGTCTGTATTCTCACCCTGTAGTTGTCATTCATTGAATTTGTGACTTTCCTTGGAACTGTTCAAACCGTATATACAATCTTTTCTACTAGTCCTCAACGTTGGGAAATATTGCAAAAGAAACTTCACAGTGTGTCTTTGCATAGACAATCAGGAATAGGATGGACTGAGAAACTTGACAGCATTCCCCCTTTCTCTAATCACTTGATCCAAATCATTAAATCTTTGAAAGAAGTTAAGAGCTTGAATCTCACGCCTAAAGCAAAAACTGAGACTAGAAGTGCCCTAAAATATATAAGCTCCTTCAAATGTGTTCTCAAGTTTGGAATTTGGATGAAAGTCCTCACATTGATTGACCGTTGCAACCAGGTCATTCAGACAAGAAAGGCAACTATTGATTTTGAGGTGGAAAATATTGAAGCATTGATCGGTCAGCTCAAATCTGTTCGGGAGGAATAGCCTACAATTTTGGAAGAAGCCAAGTTAGCTGCAGATAATGCAAAAATCAGTTCTGAATTTCCAATCCAAAGAAAAGGGAAAAGCAAAAGTTTTTCTGGGGAGGAAATTAAAGGTGATGAACAAATTACGGAATTAACAGAAACAGAATCAGGAGAGGAGGCAAAATTTCGGAGAACGATTTTTTATCAGATTTTTGATTGTGTAATTGGTGGACTTACTGCACGTTTCACAGTAGTTCAAGAAATCTTTTCTATATTCTCTTTTTTGTGGAAGTATCAAAAACTGTCTGAAGCAGAAATCAAGAGTGACTGCTCACATTTATCGCAAAAATATTCTTCTGATGTGACCGAAAATGAACTGACTGAAGAATTGCTTCACATAAAGCAAATTCATGCTGCAAATTTTGGAAAGAAACTTCTTGCCCCATTCGACTTATTAAACAAAATTTCTGAAATGAAGCTTGGGGAACTCTTTAGAAATACAGTAATTGCATTGCGTATTTTTGCTTCAATTCCAGTGACAGTGGCCTCAAGTGAGCGTTCATTCAGTAAATTGAAGCTCATCAAGAATTTTTTGCGCTCAACTATGGGACAAGAACGAACAAGTGACCTCGCCATTTTGAAATATCTAAAATATGTATTTAAAAAAATGCTAAATTTAATGAAATAACTCATTAACTTCGTTGACGTATCTACATAACTTTTTACTAATCAATAATTTTTCTAACTTCTTTTTAACACTTTGCTTGTTCTGTTTATCAAAAGTTTCTCCTTCTTTTCTATTTCGTTCATCTAAAAAACATCTTGTTTATCAAAAACCTCTTTAACTACAAAACTCTCCTTTCTTCAAAAACTGTTCTGAACTTTATTTTTTTGAGCTTTAATTGTTTATGCATGTTTTTGCACTTTATCTTCTCATTATTTATTTATATGACAGGTTCGTTAGTTTTCGTGTGTACGAGTTTTCCTAATCGTTTTTTTACGCTTTATCTTTTCGTTTTAATACGCTTTATCTCTTCTCATTTACATAATTGATAGGTTGAATAAACCTGTGTGCGTCTTCTCCTAATCGCTATTTTTAACTTAGTTCTCCCTCCTCACAGTATTATATTTGGTCATCAAATTCCAGTCAAAACTTTTCAAAAACATCAAGCAATAAAGTTACTTCGGAAGAACAACTGTTATCTAAATAAGGTCGAGTTATTAATTAGTTTTATGACTTTTTCTCGTATGTTTGCCCCTATCTTAATACTTCAATACGGATTAGTAGAATTTATTTGAGAAAGATAGTTCGTTGCTTCAGAGAATGTGTTTTGGTTGAAAAAGTTAGAACACGTTTTATATTATATTCGATTGAAATGTGGAGTTCAGTATTTAGCCAGTAATATTAGCTTAGCATAATCAAAAATACATTGTGCTATATATATGCGTATTTATGATATCATAAAAGCCATAGCGTACTTTTGAAATCATAAAAGTTAATATTTTTTTATAAGTGTGACCTTTCCTTACCGAAAAAAATACCAGGAAAAGTAAAATACAACCCAGAAATAATACCCAGATAAATAAAATATATCAAGGGTCGTAAAAAGGTTGAACTGTTTTTGAAAAACGTTGAAAGAAAAGTTTGTTTTTTTTTCCCTTCGGTAATCACTCCGATCTGTAAAATGGTGCGAAAGCTTAACCAGCATATTTAACCGCAGGAAAATGCGGTTTAAAATCTCCACCCACGCGTAAGACCACAATAAAAAATGGCGTTTTAAAACATTCCAAGGCGATATAAAACCCAAGTAAAAAACCCGTGAATAATCATCATTAACTAACTTGCGTTAAAAAATGGCTTCTTTGAATATTGTAATTTTTATAACTTCTGGATTAATGGCTGTTGGTGCAGTTTTTGCTGTATTGTCTACAGCAGGAAACTATTGGGAAAAAATTTCTTCTGGAAGCAGAGCAATTCATATGGGATTGTGGCAGACATGTGGCAAGCCATTTACAAGATCGTATTGCGTTGATAGATCTAAAACTGGTAACGATGTATTTTAAAGTAATATGAAATATGATTTTAAAGTTTTACGAAAATTACATCCTAATGATTTTTAAAATGTTATAATCAAAAACAAATGCTGTAACCAAAAGTAAATGCTCGTTTTAATTTTTTTAATGTTGCATTTAGTATTAATAATATTGGTCTTAATAATTATATGTATTTTTCAGATGCTTTGAAGATAACTCAGGCATTTATGATTATGGCGTGTGCGGGATATTTACTCGCGTTTGCATACTGCGCTCTACTTTTTTTAAAAAAGAATTGGACCAACAAAATTTTGGCTATTCTGCTCATTCTAACGGGTAAGTAGTGATCTTTTCCATATAATAGTATAAACGTTATTTACACACTACACTTTACCGAAACATATCTGCTTACACGGTAACTTAATTGCAATTGTCCTTGAAACAGCTAAGGAAATTACAAATCTTAATCAATTAATGATTTAATTAACCAAGCTTTTTAGGTTAGAAAAATAATATCTTTCCAAAACTTAAAAGCTCAACAATCAGAAAAAGCGAAAACGGAACAAATTTCGAAAAAAATTTCTTTTATATAATAAAGTATATAACTAATTTTTCTAAAATAAATTATTATATTACATATTTATATCATATTTATATTACATTACATGTTTATATCATATTCATATTACATTACATGTTTATATCATATTTATATTACATATATATATCATATTTATATTACATTACATATTTATATCATATATTACATTACTTATTTATATCATATTTATATTTCATTACGTATTTATATACATATTACATTATCATACATATTACATTTACTACTTTATTTTGTTGCAGCTGTATGTTTGGTGGTTGCATTAAGTGTCTATACGAAAGATGTTAGTAACGAAGACCTTACATTTAGCTGGTCTTACATAATCGGTTGGTGTTCAGCACCTATTGCTCTCTTGGCTGGATTACTTTGCTTCGTTGATCATGGTGCGTACATATCCATATAACTCACAGAACATTATTATGGCAACATACTCTTATATAATCAGTAATAAATTTTTTGTAAATTTAACTATCAATAAACTCTGTATATTTATACACTTACTCTTATTAAAAGGAAAATGGAAAACCTGCTCGTCAAAGGCTTTCGACAAATTTAGTTAAAAATTTCGTTAAACCTTTTGTTAAAAACAAAAGCACGAAAAAGTGGTAAATGGGTAAAAACCGATAACAACAATAAAAACAGTAATACTAAAAATTTGTTATCAATTGCAAGTTACTATTAATTGCAATATTAATGCAAACAGTAACAATGTTTTTATTTAATAATAATTATTCTTTACATACCGTAGATTTCCCTAATTCCGAACAAAATCGCACTTAAAGTTGAATAACAACGCTTGCTTTTTGAACTTCATATTAATTTTTTTAAACAAACTGGAACCTAAACTGAATCGAAATATATTAAGCAACAAGTATATCTATTACAAAAATATTGTTAATTCTTAAATTTAAAAAGTAAAGTTTTCGTTTGGATTAGGAACGCGTGTTCCTAATTCCGAACGTACATATCAAATCCCAAAAAATGTTTTGTCGTTTAGTTAATGTCGATAAAATAATATTATATTGTTAAATATTGTTGTTAATTACTTGCGCGTAAAAACGCTAACTTTTGCAAAAAAAAAAGTACATTTCAAAATCTGTTGGGAATTTGGGAAACGTTTTAATTATGCAGAAAAGTACTGTTTTTAAGATATCTTACGAAGTATTGCTAATTTTTGACTTTTTTTTTCAGATAAATAATCATCATCAAATTCTACATCGAACAGTACGCAATTTAAGTTGTCTTTTTTTTTAAGTCGGTTTTATATTGTTTTATATTATATAATCGGTTTTTCAGGGATTTAAAAAGTCTTTTGCTTGGAATTAAAAAGTTTTATGGTATAAATATATATTTTGAAAATATTTTTTTATATTCTCATTCCCTATTCTTCTAATTTGTTAATCAGTTTTCCTTTCAAAAATCCCGCAAAAATAAAAAGATGTAACAATAAGTGAACTAAAGCTCTTCGTAATTAGGGACTGTTCGGAATTAGAGAAATCTACGTTAAAGCGATGATGGTAAAATTTTTTTATTGCAATCATAAAGAGCATGGTGTAAAAAATGTTTCATCTTGGTTTTTTAACATTTATCATTTCCATGTGAAACTTATGAAAATGCGAAGCATAATTTACCGTATATAAAATATATGCAATGGTTTGTAAAAAAGTAGGCGCATAAAGGTGTTTTTTTGTTTAAAGCTTATTTAAAGAACAATTTAAACTTAAGACGACAATAAATCTACCATTAGGATGGCGTACACACGACCATTTAGTTAAATGTTATCGAATAGAATACTAAAATAAGCCAGTAAAAAAACTACGATAAATTAAAACTAGGCCTACAACAATAAACATCAAAGCTGGTCATGAAGAATGTCCTTTAATTTTACCAACCACTTCCTTGCGTCAGTGATTGTGAGTCAAAAGAAGTAGTCTGAACGTCAGGGTGATCAGATTTTGTAAATTCACTGGAAATTTAAGTTTGTAATAAATATACTTAAGGAAACGTAAAAACGACAAGTCTTGTTTGCATTAACAACAAATGTAGACAGATTCTAAAAGAAAAATATATATTTTATACATTGTGCTAGTTCTATGTTCGACTTGTTAGAGGAGAGTGGAAAAAAGGGGGAGCGTAAGTTGGATTAGCAGGAAATGCATTTCAAAGTTCAGTAATCCAATTTAGTTAACAAACTTATTATTGCACAAAAGTTAGTTGAAACTAAATTACTACCAAATAAATACTCTACTTTTTTGCTTCAGATCAAAGAAGAAAAGAAAATTTTATAAGAAGTTTATTGCATATTGTACAGGGATAGTTATGCCATAATTTGAATCTTTAGAGATTTAGAAGATGTTCAAGGGCAGGCCTGAAGTTACATACCGCTCAAAATCATAAGCCCAGAACAAAGTTTTAGACCTTTTTCAACAACAAAAACAGTATAAAACGTTTTACTCCATCAGCTAATATACTACTTTATCATAAAACCCCATTACCATGAGAGATGCTTTGATTTAGTAGCATCACTAATGTTTGTTGCCAAAAAACCTTAAATTATGATCCACCTCCATATTTAAAAATTGGAAAGTTGCTCTCTTCTAATCCTCGTTCCAGGGTAAAAATATGAAAACAACAAACAGATGAATGACAGCTTGTCTAATTTTCTTTTATCCAGAAAAAATTTCTTTTATCTTTTAATAAATAGTTTTATTGTACTTTAAATAGTATGAAATACTAAATTAATAAATTATAAATCAAATAAATTGTGCAAAATGCATAATTTAAAAAACATTTTTTTATTCATTTCTTAATAAGAAACTAATTTACAAAACTTGCATAAATTAATTTTAAAAAAATTGAGAGTAAAAATTTGAAACGGAAGGAAAAATATAACATAATTGTTATCATAACTAATCAAATGTAACCTCACAAAAATTAATCAGAAGAAAACAAAAAAGGAAATGGCATCAAAGCAAATATAAAAGTTATGAAAGTATATGAAAGCTATTAAAAAGTAACTAAATAACTTTGATACTCTTCTAGCATGTAATTTATAATAGCATACAGTGTTTATACTTAAAACTCAATAAAAATTTTTAACATTATGACAAATGTCGTTCATAGATTAGTATAAATTTAGCTACGTATAAGTGTTTATTCCTTTCTAGAAACAAGTTTCCGCTATTCTAGATGCACGGTTCTATGATAGATACAAATTAGAGTAGTCTTAGATGGTCTAAAAGGCGTCTTTTGCCTGTTTGGAGCACATTGGAACATACACACAATTAGTAATGTACAATTTGTTGGTGTTCGGTAATTGTTGCCTTTTTGGCAGGAGGACTTTGTTTGGTTGATCATGGTGAATTACCAACCATTAGCTTAACTTATCATAAACCTTTTTTGTTTTGTTCTTTAAATGAGAGCAGTAAAATTTTTAACGGAAAGAATTTGCTCTTCGTTCTCATATAAAAGCATAGGATTATAACTCGGTAAAGAACTGATAAAAGTAATAGTTTTTGTTCCAATAAAACGCTTTTAAGTCCATGAAATAAAATATTAGGAGATGTTCACCGAAGAGTCTCTGTATTGATAATCACAACGGTTTTTTAAAAAAACTTGATATTTATTCAAATTTTGTAAAAAACGTATATGCTAAAACCATTAACTATTTACATTATCTCATAAATCTGAAGTTTATATAGTTTAAGCAAAAATCACATTGAGTTACGCGACATGGTAAAAACGATAAAAACTGAAAACCAATTTAGAAATGAAGCAACAAAAAGCATGCCCAGGGTCTGAACGCCAACATTAGGAGATTGGCAAAACTTTCGTAGGATATACTTGCCACGCAGAATTTGCGATTTGTGTGCGCAAACTTTTCACCATCCGTTTTTGGAATACACAAAAACTCATTTCTTAAAGATGTGGTTTTGCAAAACTAGTCGTTCAAAGGGACGAATGGAATTAAAAGCAAGTTAGCGTACCAAATGACTGACTCAAACTAGTCACCAGCGCACTTTAGTAAAAGTAAAAGTACCAGTAAGTAAAATCAAACGTAATAGAAAAAATTCTTAACAGCTTTTTCCCCAAGCGTTTGTATTTGAATACAAAAAGTTGTTTGTGTTTTTATTCTATTTTATTAAAGTAAAAACTCATCAAAATTAAAATATCCTTTTTATGGCGGTTTTTAAGCATTACTAAAAAAAAAGTATCAAAATTTGGAAATACAAAAATGTTCTCCAGTTTTTGAAGTCATCCGCACGGTGAAAAAACCTGTTATAAAGTTTGGTTTGTCGGCTTATTTGGTACTGTCAAAAAAAACTTCTAAGCATTTTTCTCTTCTGGTTGTAATAGAAAAGAAGCAAAAAGACTTAACTACATTGTCAAATCTCCAAATGTTAGCATCCATAATAATTTTCTCATCACTGAACTTGTTCCTGCAATCGATCAATCTGCTATTAGGAGTTGATGGCTAGGGAAATAATAAAATACAAATTCTTTATGAATCTTGCAATTCTTGTAATCGAAAAAAAAAAAATTGTTTCATAAGTTGTGTACTTGCTTTTGATTGAATGTTTCTCCAAATTATCGTAGTATATTTATCAAAAACCTATGGTCATTAGTGATCGACCGGAATTCGGTTCGGATCCGGTTTCCGGCCAAAATTAAGACCGTAACCAAAATCCCGGTTCCGGTCCGGGTATATTTAAGATTTCGGTTCCGGACGGATTTCCGGTTCAAAATGCTACCGAAAATATATATATTATAAAGCTTTATTTAGCTTAATACCATTATTATCATTTTGATAAAAATGATTAAAAAATTTTTAAATTAGTAGTTAAGCTTGAGAATTAATGTAAATAAAATTTGGCTTAGTTTGAAAACTAATTAATTTTCTTGTTTAAA
Source organism: Hydra viridissima (assembly GCF_058129835.1). NCBI lineage: Eukaryota > Metazoa > Cnidaria > Hydrozoa > Anthoathecata > Hydridae > Hydra > Hydra viridissima. The sequence goes on along the minus strand of NW_028324308.1, from coordinate 2,438,804 downwards.
TTAATTTTAAATTAATATTCATATCTTGTAATGTTTATATCGTTATTATTTAAGCTGAACTTACACCATTCTTACCAGCTCATTTTCTTAATCCAAATGGACAATTTTGAACTTCCTAAAGATAAAATTGGCTCCTGCAGCTCAGTCTGACAACAATGAAAAAAATTCCATCTTTTTTGCACATTGTAAAAATTATCGAACAGGGGAAAATGATTAATGTGCATTTTGACAATCCAAAAAATCATACAAATTTTACTTAAAAAAATCATTTAAATTTTACTTAAAATTCAAATGACTTTTTTGGATTGTCTAATTGCTTCTCTATGCCTTGGGTTTTGGAAAAACTTAAAAAAAATGTAAAGTTTTAATTATTTTTACTACATTAATTTTTGATATAAGTTAGAACTAACTTTTTAAAAATATATTACTTATTTTCGGTTCCGGTTTCTGTTCCTGTTCCGGTTTTGATTTATTTTCGGTTCCGGTCAGGAATATTTAGAATCTATTACCGGTTTGGTACCGGTTCCGGCTAAATCTCTGTTCCGGTCGATCACTATTGGTCATATAAAGTTTATTTACTAGTTTAAACTTTTAAAAACGCATGGCTTCACGCCTTTCGATTGAAAAGAGAATTCAAACTTCTTTATCTATTTGACAAATTAAAAAACATACTTGAGGGTAAAAGGAAATTGAAAACTCCACCGCCTCATGAAAGAATAACTAAAGATTTGGTTGGCAAGTTTTAGAGACAAGTTTTAGAGACAGGTAGTTCAAAAAATATTTGAGAAATGGTCGAAAAAATCGAAGATTTGCGAATTCGAAATGGCGCTATCGAAATGGGGATGAGCAAAAGGTTTTCGACCGACGCACAGTGGAAAATTGTAGAGCAACAGCATATCATAAATGTTTTTTACTAATGTCGCTACTGTCATTATATTTCAATTTTATTTAATAGTTTAATAGTCAATCATTACTATAATGCAGGAATTTCACATAATTTTATGTAAAAATAAAAGTTTTGAAGCCCTATTGTTTATTACTTTTGCGGATGTTCATTTCAAACCTGTTCGCTTCATCACTTTAAAAGTTAATTTTTTATAAAACTTTCTAGGAATAAATATAAAGTATTATACATTTTTGAAAAGCTCATCTTATGGAGATTTTAAGAAAATTATACATTTTTACTTAAATGGTTCAGTTTAGGAGTAATTATTTGAACAATAAAATAAATGAAAAAAAAAATATTCTTCAAGTTCACTGAGACTTTTGGCAGTTACCCACGCTTCCCCACGCTTTAAATTTAATATAGTATTGTAGCCTTGGTGTTTATTAAAAACATGTATAAGAATGAGTTGCAGAAACGTGCGGTTTCCGAAATTATCGAGAAAAAAGTGATAAAAGTAAAAAAAACAGAAAACCGCTTTTTATCGTGGTTTTAAATTTTGTTCATTTATAACAATAGCTTGGTATATGTTTTTAAATTTATTATCAATTTTTTATTGATACCATGGCATTCTTGTATTTTTACACTCATTTTGTGGTGATTGTACACTGCCAATATATAAAGAGTTGAAACATTTATATCAGTATAACAAATTCACAGTGGAAATTAAGCCGACACTTTTGACTATTGAATATTATGTACATTACTTTTGTGACTTGTTAAAATGACAACTTTTAAGTGTTGGAAACGTAAATTATTGCTTTCCTATATTGATGGAGGAAGGACAGTTGAGTCACTGTCAATAATTTTAAAAGAAAATTATCAACTTTCTGAGGACAACTTGTGTTTCATCATTAGTGATATTCAAAGGCACATTATTCCGTCGTTTAATAAACGATGGATACAGGCGTCACGGAAAAAGGATGCTTTTTTTATCTAAGAACAGTGATTGGTTGGATTCTGAATATTGTGTACCTTTACCTAACTCAGAAGAGGCAATTACCGACTCCACGCCATCTACTTCTTTTGAAAAACGCGGAAGACCGTGCGTGTCTTATGGAGATTCGTCAGAATCCAGCAAAAAAAGAAAAAATACCATGTTACTTAAGGAATATGGATTTGATCACATCTTTAATACATATCTTCAGGCGTTGCGTTCAATAGGAGAAGAAGCAGAAGCAAAACTTGTGGAATCATTAAGGATGGCTGATAAAGACAAAAAAAACTTAATATCGAGTTTTATGGAAAACGCAAGCCAGAAAAATATGCTAACGGATGAAGAAGCACTCAGCGTGTTTATTGACTTAGATTTAACAAAAGCACAATATTTGTACATGAGGAAGGTGACAAATGAACGAAACTGTTCCATATTTCCACCATATTGTAAAATTCAAGAAATTAAACAGACCTGCTATCCACCATCTTCTGCAATAGAAATTACGAACACACATGCGAAAATTCTGGAACTGCAAGATTTATTGGATCACACTGTAGCTAGAATTTTGACTATAGATTCCGTGTACAGTATTGAATTCAAACATTTACTTTTATATAGTAAATGGGGCTGTGATGGTTCCTCTGGCCAAAGCCAATACAAGCAGAAACTTCCAGAGGAATCTGAATTTGTTTCTGATGCAAATTTGTTTACTAGTTCTTTGGTGCCTATCAAACTAATTGATATAGTAACTGGCGCAGTTGTTTGGCAAAATCCGGCACCTTCATCAGTTCGTTTTTGTCGACCTATATGCATAGAGTTTTGCAAAGAGACTCCCGAGAAAACTAAAGCCGTTGTAGATGAAAAAAAGAGCCAAATAAACTTTTTGCGGCCGTCTATAATTAATAAAAATGGTAAAAGTGTTCAGGTAAAACATGAGCTTTTTCTAACAATGATAGATGGAAAAGTGGCTCAGGTATTAACGGATACGCCTTCTGGATCTACATCTACAATATGTGGAGCTACTCAACGGCAAATGAACGATTTGACTAAAGTGGCTTCTAGGCCTGAAAATGAAAGTTCGTATCAATACGGATTGTCTACATTACATGCCTGGATTCGTTGTATGGAAATGATATTACATATTTCTTACAACCTTTCTTTCCAAACATGGGCAGCCACAAGTGAAGAAAAAAACGGCTAAAGCAAGAGAAGAAGATCTTGGTGCAGAAACGTTTTCGTGAAGAGCTAGGGTTGATCATTGACAAACCAAGACAAGTAAGTGGTAATACCAATGACGGTAATACTGCTAGAAGATTTTTTTACAATGCAAGCTGCTCTGCTGAAATCACTGGAGTGGATGAAAATTTGATTAAGCGATTTTACATAATTCTGCAAGCTCTTTCCTCAGGTGTTATGATAAATGCTGAAAGTTTTGGTAGTTATGCTGTAGAAACTGCCCGAATCTATGTGACCAATTATGGATGGTACTATATGCCATCTTCAGTACACAAAATCTTACTTCACGGAGAAAATATCATAAAGCATTTTGCAGTACTTCCTATCGGTCAACTTTCAGAAGATGCGCAAGAATCCCGTAATAAGGATTATAAAAAATTTCGCCTTCATCATGCCAGAAAATGTTCTCGATCAGTTACAAATGAGGATGTATTTCATACCCTTCTGTACACTTCCGATCCGTACATCACCAGCATTAGAAAACCGTATAACAAAAATGTGCAAGAACTTGATGAAGATACTCTGCAGCTTTTGAAAGTCAACGAACTGATTTCAGGAACTAAAAGTCCTTATGTAGTTGTGATATAGTACCTTTAACATACCTATACATTATTTCATAAAAACAACTATTTAAAAATTGTTCTTTAGAAACTGTTTTAAATATTTCTATAATTAGTAGGTAAGCATTTTATGTACTTTTCGTCGTTTCTAATAACTTTAAGATATTTTCATATATTTGTAAAGAATTATGTTAAAGTGTAAATTATTAAACTGCCAATTTTGAAGTTTTTGATTTTTATTTATTTATTTTTAATATTGTATTACAAAAAAATTCTTACAAAAAGTATTTCATTAGAAGCGTCATATACTACTTTACATTTGTGCAAATTTTCAAATCTCTATTTTTAGTAACAAAAAAGTTATCGATTTTTGGTCCGAAACACACCTTTATTTTTCACTGTGCGACGCAAAGTGCTCAGAGTACTTGAAGGTTGAAAATTCTTAAAAAAACCTACTTAGAATGTTAACATTCGCCATTTGTTAAATATGTACAGTGTTTAAAGTTGAAACAATGTTGCTACGCAAATTGAAATGGTTTAAATTGAGAAATAAAAGTACTGAACACTTGTAACGCAATGCTTAATAAATACAACTTCTAAAAAATCTAACTTCGCTGAACCCAATGTGCTAAATTTTCGGGAAGGTAAAAGAGAAGAAATCTTTGAATTAGAAAATAAACAGCAAAAAACTAAACAAAAAAATAATTAATAGAGGAAAAATTTCAACTTAGATTATTATCAAAAAGTTTGCTGAATTTAAATAGATCTTGAGGCCTAGATGACAGGGGGTTAGCCTAGATCAGAGTGATGTTAGTAAAAGAAGAGGGAAGATTTTTTTATCCCCTTCGTACACAATGTGTACAAACGTACACACTTCATCATGTTTATTTTTTACTATAAAGCTTAAGCAAAATAATAATTGAAACACGATGCATACATTAGTGCACACCAGTCCTACCTTCGTGTAGTTTGTCTTCTTTAAGTAAGAATTCTGTATCTAGATATTTCAACATGGCGTTGCAAGGCAAAAAAATACTTCGTGGTAAGTTTTTTCTTTATTATAGTTTGAGAATTATAAAGTATCTCAAGTCAAATTTTGTATCAGATGTATTTAATAATATGTTTATAATTGCATACACATAAGTTAAAAATATAACAGGTGACTATTCTTTGCTGAAAATTTTTTTTTATAATACTGTGTACATTTGTACACACTGTGTGTTAATTGCAACGAGAAGAGAGAATAGTAAAACTAGTAAGGTGAAACTCAACATTGAATTTCTTTTTGTGTGATTGTCGTGAGTTAATAATTGCATGTGTGTATATATATTTCTTTAAATCTCAGATACAAAATGTGTTTTGTTTAATAGTTTAGCTGTTCATTTAATACCAAAAGGTTGTATTAGAATCATTAAAAATGAAATATTTTATTTATTTAAGTCTACCTACTGAAGCTAATGCCCCTGCCTTTATGTTTGTATAATCAAACATTTGTTTTAAGCCTGTCATTTTTATTTTGTTACTAAGTTTTATCAAATTGATTTTATAATCAAAGATAAATAAGTATAATATGTTAAATATATTTTCAGATAATCCACGAAGGCGGTTTACAGTTGAAGATATGTTGCAGCATCTTGATGACTCGGAATTTGAATTATCAGATTCTGATGACTCTGGGGATGAGACCTTTAACCCTTCTGCTGCTGATATGCTGACTGATAAAATTGAGGATCAAATTGAAAAACCAGATGAAGATGATCAGCCTGGCACATCTGTGAACAGTGAGAACAAAAGAGAAAAAAAGACTCAGATCAAGTGGCAGTCTCTTCGAGGTGCATTTGAAAGCAGCTCAGAATGGCTGGACAATTTGAACTTGGGAGATGGCTTACTTTCGCCATCCTCATATTTTTTTAATTACTTTAAACCATAAATATTTGAAACATTTGCTGAACAAACAAATATTTATCATCTACGCCAAACTGGTAAAACTCTAAATACTACAACAGCTGAAATTCAGAAATTTTTTGGTATCACAATAGTAATGGCAAACTTAGGTTTTCCCAGAATAAGGATGTACTGGTAAAGAGCAACTAGAGTAAATGCAGTGGCAGATGTAATGCCTATAAACCGGTATTTACAGCTGCGAAACAGCATTCATATCAATGTCGATCCTAATCCAGAACAAGGAACAAATAAATTCTGGAAAGTTCAGCCTCTGATAAACACAGCACGTTCTCGCTGTCTCAAGATACCAAGAGAAGAGTACAACTCTGTGGATGAGCAGATGATCCCTTTCACTGGTAGAGTACCTGATAAACAGTACATCAAAGGAAAGCCGAATCCAGTAGGGGTAAAAAACTTTGTTGTCTGTGGCACCTCTGGTAGGGCAGTTGATTTGGAACTATATCAGGGTGCAGGTACAGGCATATCAGAAGAGTACAAACACCTGGGACTTGATGCTTCTATTGTCCTAAGATTGTCAGAAACTATTCCAAAACATAAAAACTACAAGCTCTGTTTTGATAACTACTTTACTGGCATGATCCTAATTAGACAGCTAAAAATGTTAGGGATTCAGTTCCTAGGTGTTGTTAAATCCAACAGATTAATGGGGTGTCCGTTAAAATCTGAAAAAGAAATGAAGAAGGGTGGATGTGGATTAAGCGACTGCAAAGTCTCATGAAATTATTCGTTGGTAAAAAACTGAAAAACATTTTGTTCTTTTTCTGTATTGATTTGGTAATGTTGTGAGGTAACTACATGACATAAATATTTTTATATCTTTAAAAGAAAGGTTAAAAAATGAATTATTAATTTGTTTCAGCTTTTTGAGTTTTTTTGTAAGGATTTCTTTTGATATAATATTGTCTACAAAAACCTTTACAGCAAGATTGATACACGCTGTGTACAAATGTACACATGCCCTATTTTGAATAATTGATGAAATATTTTAACAAAACTTTACATACCCCACAAGGAGGCCTAGTACATTATTTTTATTTCAAAAAAAATTTTTTTAGACACATTCCATGTGCCCGTGTACGAAGGGGTTATAAGCGTTCTGTTCTGGACGGCAAACTTAGCGCTAATCTCAATGCGTTTTGACTTTTTTCTTTTTCTCTAATTTTTTGTTTTTACATTTTTTTAAATAAAAAAATTGTTGATGTCTTGACATCAATAAAATATAATGGTAGTTGTCTTGATTGATTTAAGTGGAACCGTGCATATTGGAAATGAGCTCACCAATAATTGTAGAGAAGCACTAGCGAGGTTCAAAATTATTTTTTTCTCATACCTACTTTATAGTGTTTATATAATGAGGAATTATAGCTCTATCTAGTAATATTTTGTGGTGAATTATTGTTGCTCTGATAAAGCAGTATCTATGTAAATAACTTCAGTGTCTCATCTCTAAGTTAATGAAGTTAAGATTCAAGATTATATATTTTTTTCTTTCTCAATTTAGTTCCTTTACCTGAAAGTTTTAATTCAATTTAGTTCCATTCCCCTAAATTTTAAAATGATATTGACAGCAATAAAGTTAGAGAATGTTGGGGCTAGTGAATATACCTTTTAAGTTTGTAGGTCTATTCATGTTTATAATGATATGTTGTAAGGAGAACTCTTTGTATACAACAGAATAGCTGTCATATTTATAAACAATATAAAAAATGAAGAAGCTATAAGTATCAAGTTGCATAATTTAAATATAAAACACTTTTTGAAAATTTTTGATTTCATGAAAAATGTCAAACAGCAAAAGTTTACAATTATAGGTAAATTTAAAAAATTTGTATATAAAACTTTAGTATATAAAAGTTTTATTAAGCATTTAAAATTAGTATCAAAAACTTTCAAAAAGGTTTTTAAAGATTTTAACACTTTCATATAAAACAAATACTTTGCATTTATATTTGATTTTTACAAAAATGCTTGAAGTAAAATATTTCACATTTACATCCGGTAATAATATGAGAATTCTGTTACAAAGATGTACTTTTAACAATTCTGTTACAAAGATATACTTTTAATAATTTTGTTATAACAATGAACTTTTGAATTTTATCTGTTTATTTGTAATTTAACTTGTTAGATATTTATTACAAATATTTTTGTTTTTTGATTTTTTACCATTTTTTAGATTAAAAGAAAATAATATAACTTACAGATTTGTATCAAATACAACGAAAGAATCAAAATCATCTTTATTGAAACGCTTAAACAATGATTTGCAGATCTCAGTGAGTGAAAATGAGATTTATACGTCATTGAGTGCAGCTAGGTTGTATCTCCTAAATCATAACTTAAGACCATACCTGATCATTGATGATAATGCACTGGAAGATTTTTACGGTGTTGATACAAGTAATCCAAATGTGGTGTTAGTTGGTTTAGCACCAGAGAAGTTTAATTACAAAATGATGAATGAAGCTTTCAGGTAAAAGATATTTAAAGAAGTACACATTACATACAAATGGTATTAAATGTGTGCTTTTAAAATACTCAAATTTGATTATTCACTATATTCAAAACCTTCCAATAAAATATTTGATATCAATGCCCTCAGGTAGGAACACTCTTTAAGATATTTTAGCATACAATCAATATTTAACCAGAGTTAGGCTGACTTTGCAATAGAGAAATACGAATAGGATGCATACACACACACACGCACACACACACATACATCCATCCATCCATGCATGCATGCATGCATGCATGCATACATACACACATACATATATACATATATACATAATTTTTTAGTTAATTGTTTATTTAGAATGATAAATAATGGAGCTAAATTGATTGCCATTCACAAAGCTCGTTATTACAAAACAAAGGAAGGTTTAAATTTGGGACCTGGACCATTTGTTAGAGCATTAGAATTTGCATCAAATATTGAAGCAAAAGTTATTGGAAAACCTGAACAAAGCTTTTTTAAGAAAGTACTCAAAGACATAGGCTGCTGTATTGAGAAAGAAATAGTTTATATGATTGGTGATGTATAAATTTTTCTACTAGAGTTTTTTATTTTTTTGATTTTTGTTTGCAGTATGTTATTTAAAATATATACCTGTATTAGGTATAATATATACAGGTACATGTTTAAGTAACATATTGCTACATGGGCTTCGATTGATTTTTATTGGCAGGATGTACAAGATGATATTAATGGGGCTCAAAAGATTGGGGTTATTGGAATTCTTGTGAAAACTGGTATGTATTAAAACACTGATGTATGTATTAAAAAACTGGTATGTACTAAACAATATTGAGCTTGGTTGTAATCATTTCAAACATGACTATGATATTTGTTCATAGGTAAATACAAAGAAGGTGATGAGTTTATTATTAAGCCACCCCCCCGCAAAGTTACAGAAACGTTTTCTGATGCTGTGGATTACATTCTAGAACTTAATCAACCACTTACGTAATATATATTGCTGAGAAAAAGAGGTCTTCTTGAAGATTGTTGTAAACCGAATTTCTATTTTAATAATCTCACGAATTTATTTCTAGTTAATTCAATTTAGTTTTAATTTAAGTAAGATGTCAAAAGTTCGGATCGTACATAAACAGGACGTTACTTTTTAAATTTTTATTTCCAAAACATTAAAAAGAAATAGCATAATGTTCAACATCATCAGTACAGAAATGTTTGATGGAGAAATCGATATTTTACAGGAACTCATCACTTTAATCTGACGAAACTTGATAAAATTAGGCGAGCAGTTTTTAAAATACTCCACTCGTGCCTATCATATACTAATCTGATCATGTTTCATCATAGCATCGTGCAAGCCTTAAAAGTCTGTTTGTTTAACAATTTTCAGTTATTGGTTTACTTAGTTTGCTTAAACTAAAAAAAAGTTTTTCCCAATTAACACAATTATTACAATTTTAAGTCGACACCTGGTAGTGCATACCATTCCGTTTATTACGAACTTGCTTAGACAAAGGATTTACTATTAGAAGTCTTTTTTTTTTCCCCCATAATATGGTACGATGGGGATTTTCATACAATCAGGCTGCAAAAACAGTTTAATTTTTTTGCGATTTTTAAAACTACTTTGTGGTTGATGTTTTAAATATATTCTTAATGAATATTTTTAAACATTTCCCTACCAACCTTTCAATCAGGGCTGTAGAGTCGGAGTCGGAGCTCATTTTGGCTGGAGTCGGAGTCGGAAAAATTGTACCGACTCCGACTCCGGTTTAAAAAAAATCTTTAAAAGTTTCATAATTTTCATAAGGATTTTATAGATGTTACAAAACTACAAGTCCCAGGATGGTCTGAAAGCTGTGGGATATCCAGACACAATGGGAATTTTAGTTTGCAACAACTGGAGGACAAGGAGTTTGACATGTTATTTTTAGGCCTTTAAAACAGTGATAAGCAATAGGGTATTTTGCTGCTTATCACTGAGAATCATATATCACCTCCCTTGCGCTCTCCTCTACCTTCCCTTAAACTATATAACTTCATGATCCCCTAACTCCCGACTTAACTTGTCTGGCACTGTGCTACATATTCTTAGTAGAAAGCTAGGCGTGCCTCCATCAAGCACCAAAGAGTTGCTCCACAAACAGAAAGACTGTAAGTATTCAATTAACTTTGTTTCTCTGAGAGAGAGAATATTAGAAAATTAGTGATTGAAGAAGCTGTTAAACATAAAGAAGAACTTAATGAATGTCTCAAGGGACGCTTTGTGTTTCTTAACAGAGTGAACTATTTTGAAATCAATGTTTAATTCTTTTTTGAAAAAAATGAAGCAGTTACCAAGACATTAGCAGTAAAAGACGCAAAAACTAATCACACAAGCGAATTTCTCCAGGTCTTAGTAGAAAAGATTCTTAAAACATATGAACTTAAAGAAGAACAAGTTCTTTCATGTTTGAAATATTGTCCAACTGACAATATTTCAAACATGATTTTGACAAATTCATAATGTTATTAGCGACTGCATAAGAGTTTATTGCATAACAAGAGTTCAGAAAAGTTGTTTGTTCAGAAATTGTTTTCTTATAAATATTTTTTTAGGCACTAAGTGGTTGGATTATTTGTATCATAGTGATGAAATAGCCAATTTTAACATTTTACTACAGTTATTTGTTGTTACAAGCAAATAACTGTAGTAAAGCAAACAACTATTTGTTGTTACCAATTGGTTACTTATGAAGGAGTCGGAGTCGGGAGTCGGAGTCGGTCCATGATAAAATCAAGGAGTCGGAGTCGGAACAGCAGCTTACCGACTCCACAGCCCTGCTTTCAATAACAAATTTTTATTGATTCGGAAGTTATGATATCTTGGAAAAAATTACAGCAAGAACCATGATCCCAAAGAATAAAATTTTGAAGGAAGTTTGAACTTTATAACGGAGATAATAAAACTTGTTTTTGTACTAAGTACACAGTAAAAAAATAGTTAAGAAATATTTTTTTACGTTTACACATTTTTGCTATGTGTGTGTATATATATATATATATATATATATATATATATATATATATATATATATATATATATATATATATATATATATATATATATATATATATATATATATACATACAATTTTTTAACAATACAGGAGACTCCCGGCTGTTCGAACCTCCTTATAGAATAAGAATTTACTTTGAATAACCGAAGTTTCGAATAACTGAGTTTGTTTGTTAAGAAAAATTTTTGGAGAAGGAAAATTCCTATGAATAGCGGGAAATTCTAATAAGTGCCTGTTCCAATAACCGGGAGTTTACTGTACTGCTATAAACAGAAATCTTAATTTAATAAAATTCTAGCAGTTAAAAAAAACTTCATACATTTTCTTTCTCACAAACAAAATCCTTCAATTTTATCAACATCTTTTTTAGGTTACGCTAATGCATTGTTATATATCGTTTATTGAACAGTTTACAGATTGTTATATATCGTTTATTGAACAGTTTACAGATTCTTCGAATACTATAAAATATTTCAGGATGTCATGGTTATTTAGAGCTACTCATCTCTGTCTTCTTTTCGCCCTCTAAATTGAACTGATTATTGGGTTCGATTAATGTATGGCGCGAATGAGAACATCATGCAAGTTGACTATATTTGATCGTTTTATTGCACGATGGTTTCGACATTTTTTTGATTGTTTATGTTGGATTTTCAGTTGCATTTTTCTGCAAACATACCAAGAGGTTTTGATAAATATTTATCTGACGCAAGTAAGAACTTTATGCACAGTTACAAGAATATTTTTGACCGGGATGTGAAATATGTGCAAGTGAATTAGGAATTTTTTTTACATTTGCATAAAGTTTCATAAAAAAAAAAAGAAATAATTCCTCTATTATCCATACGTACACTTAAATGTTGGTCGTGATAATCTTTTAAATTACACCACTGCAGTTTAAATATCGGTGGAGTGAATAAAAAAACGAAGGTAAACCTTAAAAATTATCAGCACTAGTATAACATATCTTTTAAATGCAAATAGGAATAAAGTTTCCAAAATGAAACTCTGCATTTTGATAGAGAGCAGCTAATTGTTTAGAAATTAAATAAACATTAAAAAAGAAAAAGGAACAAAATGTTTCAAACTGCGTTATTTCCAAATGGCGCAAACTAGTGAACGGTTTTCCTTCGTTACTCGTTAGTACACACCCTAAGCTTGACTGAGAGCTAAAATTTAGACAGGGGAATCCGGGGGAAAAAAGTCGCTGGTCAACAACATTGAGATTACGGTTAAAAATTGATTTGTGTTACGGAATGTTTTTGTGGTAAAAGTAAACTAATTCTGTCCGTATTCAACTTTTACTATCCAATATCTCAAAAACTACAAATGCTAGATTTTTTGACGGAACTCCAACTACTACAAAGTAGCATAAAAAAAAGCAGATGTAATCATTACTAATCTTGATATATTTGTGAAGCTCTTAAAAATTTTCAATAGTAAAAGATAGGGATGGCACTTTTACTTATTTTGATGTAAAAAAAAAAACTACTTTAAAAAAAAAATTACTTTACATAACTTAGATTAAATTATGAAATATATTTACATTTTAAAGTAATTCATTTTTTAAAAAATAACATTATATTACGTATAAAATGACTTACATAAAGTTAATTTAAAAAATGCGTAACTTATTAAAAACTTATTAAAAATGCGTTATTTTTTTATTACAAGTAAAAGTAGTTTACATAAAAGAGTTATTTACTTTTTGTAAATTACTTTTAAAAGTAAGCCGTGTGAAAGTAAAATACTTTAAAAAGTAATTTAGATTTATACTTATACAAATAGTTTGTATCGAAATGTAATTTACTTTTTACATGTAAAAGTAAATTATTTTTGAAAGTGATCTTACGTAAAATAAGATTTTAAAAAAGTCATATTTACTTTAAAAAGTAAGAGAATACAGCATCGTAGTATGAAATTACTTTTATGCGTAAAAGTAACAAAAATTAATAAAGGCAACTTACACAAAAACTATTTGAAAAAAAAGCTAGTTACCATTACAAGTAAATGTAAATTTTTATCATTGAAATACTATACTTTACTTAGTAAGTAAGTAAAAAGTAAGTTATTTTATTTACTTTTATCAAGTAACAAAGTCATTTTATGTTGTTTTAACATACTGATTGGTAAGAAAAACAGCGTTTTAAGGAGAATTGCCTGCTTCTGGGTACTTCTGGGTTATAATGTTAGGAATTATTCTGCGTGTATGCGGACCATTTTTGTGGAGGGGTTTTGTAAATTGGGGGCAAGTTTAATAAACATGGTGGGTTGCTGCCTATCCATGCCAATCCTTGACTACGTCACTTTTTCGACAGAGCGCACTTTTTCGAAAACTTCCTTTATATTGCGCTTTTTGATTAAACATTATTTTTTATGGTGATATAACGCATCAGCGTTAATAATCCCTTCCGGCGGCAAAGTAAGATTATGCCGAAACACGAACTCTTTTTGGAGGTGCAAAGAATTGCCGTCCGCCTCCCAAAATATTTTTGCGGGCAGAATGTTTTTGCCTCTGCTTACAGTAGCTTTCGCCTTCCGATTGGCGGCCACTGCTGGAAATTTTTTTTGGAGGCTGGCGCCAACCAAAAGGTGAAAACCGCTGGCGGTTGCCGTCAGAAGTTATTTTGTATGCAAAAAGATGAAAAGGTTGCCTTCAGTGGTTTCCACTTCTTAACTGGCGTCGGCCGCCAAAGGGAAGGGGGTGGGTGGGGGTGGGCGCAAATTTTCGCTTCCTGTCGCCAGAAAAAATGGAAGAAAGTTCAACGTTTGTTTTTACATTATTAAGCAATTTAAAGATTAATTAGTGCAAAATACATTTTTTCAAAAAGTATATTTTTATGCGGAGAGAGAAAACCTCATAATGACAGTAAGCAATTCTGTCGCAAAAAATATATTCTATTTAGGAAATAAAATATTCCGTCTTTGTGAAAGCTTTAGTTATTGAAAAAATTCAATTAAAGCCGTTAATCATCTCTAACGTTCCTAAACATATTTTATAATTCGTTTAACGCATTATCAAATATTTTTAGTGTGGGACATGGATCTTTCCAAAAGTTTTGCAAAAACTATAAATCAAGTATAAATTATTTGATTAAAAACGATTTCCGTCAGGGACATCGGAGGCCGATAGACTTTCTAGTAAAGGCTTATGCACCCAAATAATTTTCATTTTGGTCATCGTGGTTGTTGTTATCTACCACACTGAATAACAGCAACCACTTTAACGCTATTAACAAGAACCACGCTGAATATTAATTCGAAATTTAGAAAATTATTGTAAAATGCAGACCAATTTAGTCTAACTGTATGAAAAGTCTGAATCAAAAACAAAAAACTAGTTAGTGATTTAAAACAAATTACAACTAAAATTTTGACACTTTTAAAGCAAATTAAAAGCCAAATAAGATTTGATTGCTTTTGTTTAAGAACAGGCCCTATCAGAGGGGGGGCCACACGGGCCATTTGGCCTAGGCCTCGACCTAAATAGGGGCCTCCAAATTTTTTCGGAAATTTAATATATTTTTATTAAATTGTGATAACATGAGCAATTACATAAAATTTTAATCAATGTTGAGACAATATTTTAATATACTTAATTAGTTAATTATTAATACACATAATTATTCTTTTAATTAAATTATTTGTGTTGTATTAAGTTTGTTCTGATATTTATTTTAATTCAGTCATTAATAATTGTTGTTTGCAGCAAGATCGAAAACTTTTAAAACTAATGTCAATGCTAAATTTTAACATGAAGAGAAAATTTGAAAGTGGTGTATCCAAAAGACGAAAAAGACAAAAAATTGAAGAAGAAACAAAGAGCCTAAAGTCAATAACATCATTTCTAAGACCACTGGAAAATCAAGCCAACCCAACACACGGTAAATCAGATATTGAAATATCCGGAACTACATCTTCTGAAAAATCAATGTTACAACAAAACAAAAATCCCCAGATAGATACAAATGTGCAAGACATCTCAAATACAACTTGTGTCTCTGAATCTGGAATTACAAATTTAGAAAGCTTGGAATCAAATTGTGAAAATTCATTGATTTACCAAAGCAACAGTCAGCAGAGGGAAACAAATTTGCAAGCCATCTCAAATGATAATTGCAGCTCTGATTCTGAAACTTCATATTCAGAAAGTTTGGACCAAAAATGTGAATCAGATTGTTCTAATATATCAAAATTGATTGTGTCTGACATTGGCACTATTGACAAACGAAATATTACTCAAATGCAAGAAAGTTTCCAAACAAACTTTTTAATTCCAAACAATATTCCACGAGATTCTTATAATCACGCCTTTCCTACTCGTCTGAGATCAAAAATTCTTCCCATTGGTGAGATATGCACAAGAGATTGGCTTTGCTGGAGCGATGTGCAACAGTCATTCTATTGTGCACCCTGCTTTCTTTTGAACAAAAGTGATTCCAAGGTATCCACCTTTTCAGAACAGTTAGGTTGGAATATCACCAGGGGTTGGAGAAAGTTGAAAGAGCGAATACCAGCACATGAAATGTCTGTATTAGACAAACAAAACTATGTCAAATGGAAGTCAGCCAGTAGAGCAGCCATCAGAAAAAGTTCTATTGATAATTTACTAATAACAGAATTGTCAACTGAAACCAGTAATTGGACAAAACTTCTTGAGCGCCTTTTGAACGTCATTCTTTTTCTTTCTGAACGTGGGCTTGCTTTATTTGGTTCCAGTCAACACATTTATGACCCTGACAATGGAAACTTTCTCGGAATAATTGAGCTCCTCAGCAAATATGATCCAATTTTATCAGAGCATGTGAAAAAGGTCCATGAATCTCAACTGAACAAAAAGCGCTTACAAGTTCATTATCTGTCCACCCGGATTCAAAATGAATTTATTGAACTCTGTGGATCTTTTGTTCAAACCAAAATTATTGAAGAGATTCAAAACACCAAATATTTTTCAATTGTTGTTGATGCAACACCAGACTGCTCTCACAAGGAGCAAACAACTTTCATTATCCGTTATACAAAAATTGATGGATCTAAATTTTCCATTGAAGAACGGTTTCTCTATTTTGACGATTACTCAAAAAAAACTGGAAAAGAAATTGCAGCAAGGATTCTTCACGTTCTAACTTTGTTGAACATAGATTTTAAACTGTGTACTGGTCAGGCATACGACAATGGTCCAAACATGGCTGGAAAATACAAAGGTGTGCAAGCAGTTTTGCTAGAAGAAAACCCAAACTGTATGTTTGCCAGCTGTGGAAATCACACTTTAAACCTTGTTGGTGTTGACTATGCTGAATCATGCAAAGAAGCAATTCTTTACTTTGGAATTGTGCAGCAAATGTACAATTTCTTCAGCAGTAGTCCACAAAGGTGGGAAATTCTCAAGCAACATGTACCTGCTTCACTACATGGTATTTCCAAGACCCGATGGTCAGCAAGGATTTAAGCAGTAAAACCAGTTGCCCGTCACTTGAATTCACTGAGAACAGCTTTAAAAGAGCTGCAATCTCTCAATCTCACAGTATCAGCTCAGTCAGAACTTCAGTCCATTCAAAAGTATTTCTCAAAATTTGAATGCATTGTAATGTCATCTTTATGGATGAAGCTCCTCACAATGATTCACCAAACCAATCTTATAATTGAGGCAAGAAATGCAACTCTAGATGTTGAAATGGAAAACATTAAAAATCTCATGGACAGCATTCAACAGATTCGTGAAAAATGGGATGCTGTTCTGAATGAGTCAAAATTAATTGCAATGAATATTGACATTTCACCAGAATTTTCTACCACTCGAAAGTTGAAAACACAATTTGATTCAGAACAGCACTATAAAATCAATGTACTTTATGTAATAATCGGCTCTATTCTAGCAGGTCTTAAACGTCGATTTGAGTCACAACAACAAATTTGTAGTATTTTTGGATTTCTTTGGCACTTCAACAAGATGAGCAATGAAGAACTACTCAGTGCCACAACAAACTTTCAAAAAAAGTACCACAAGGAAATACTGTCTGATATTTCTGATGAGATAATCTTTCTGAAACAAATTTACTCCACAAACTTTACATCAGATTGTAAACCAAAAGAATTGTTTCAAGAAATATTAGAACTTGGACTGTCTGGTGTTTTTCCTAACATATCAATTGCTTTGCGAATTTTTATCAGTTTGCCTGTCTCAGTGGCTTCAGGAGAAATGTCTTTCAATGTGTTGAAACAAGTAAAGAACTATCACCGTTCAACCATGGGACAAGAACGCTTGAATGGACTTGCAATGTTGAATATTAACTGTGATATTGCAAGAAAACTCGATTTTTCAACAGTTGTCAGTGCATTTGCAAAAGCAAAAGCAAGAAAAGCATTTTTAAAATAAAAATTATTACTAATTTGCTGTTTTTTTATTTATTATGCAATGGCAGTTATTTTATGGTAAGGGCCTAAAAATTTATAAATGGCCCGGGCCTCACTCGGTCTCTGAAAGGGCCTGTTTAAGAATATAATAAAATGTACAATTATATAAACGAAATCAATCGCTGAAGCAAGAAAAAGGCAGCAATTAACCATATCGCTAAGTCCCATTTGAAACATATTTTATAAACCCGTAGTATTATAGCCAAATAAATCTTCAAAAAATATCCCTTATTAGATACAACTTAAAAAAAAAATGCTCCTTTTAATAAAAAAACAGCTCCATAAATCGCTGGGGAGTGGGAGAGCCTAGCCACGGCCCTGTTTGAAAATGCTAAAATATTTAGGAACTACATAAATAATATATTAAAAAAAAAACAAACAACTGATAGTTAAAACAAACGCTATAATGTGTTAAAGTAATCGCACAATTTTTTTGGTTTGTCAAATCGCCGAACCCCGCATTGGCATTTTTAAAAGACATATTTCATAATAAAATGTATAAAATTTCTTCCAGATCATCATAATATCAAAATATAAAATACAAATTACATAAGTGAAATATGAAAATTATGAAAAATATAAAATACAAACTATATAAGCGAATTACTTCCATTCTGAGTTACATTAAATATCAAATTTTAAAGTAAGTTTAATCATATCTTCTCTTTAAGGAGCATTGAGTAACGTAAGTTTCTTGTGCTCATGTTACATCTTTCTTTTCGATGAATAAAGTTAGCAACACTGAATGAGGATTCTGGCCCTACCGAACTAGCAGGCGAAGTACAAACCACTCTTGCTTTAGAGGCTAACATTGGAATATCTTTTTCATATTTGTACCAAAATTCATCAAATTTCCAATTTTTTTGCTTTAAAGCGTAATTGAAAAAAGACAACTCTTCTTTGATATTTCGTTTTGATTGTGTTTTTTCTATGCATAGATTGACACCGCACAATGTTGCAAGTTTAGCGAACCCATTTTTGTGGTTCACAGACTGTTCAGGTGAATCTTGAAGTTCGAATCGAACATCTGAATCTGTCTCTTCTAAAAATGAAAATGAGTAATAATATTTGTCGATATGCAAATCTTTTTACAAAAGTACTTTAAACAATTATTTACATAAGTTTGAATATATTTAAATTTAAAAACAAATAATATTTTATAACTAACCACTTCTCGGCTGATTTTGGTCATTTTGCAAACAAGTGTTTACAAACGTTGACCTTCGAGGAAATTGTCGGAGCATTGCTTTCTGCTTCCTGATATTCTTTTTCTGTAAGACACTCGTTAGTTCTCGGATCAAAGAAACATGCCAGTAAAGTTTGTAACTTTTGTTTTGGAGATATCTTTTCAATAAAGTATACCTTCATAAACTTGAGAAGACTGCTTCGTAACATGTTTTCTTTCTCGACCAAAGAAGACGATTGCGATAGTAAACATTTAGCTGAAGATTCATTTTCAAGAAAGTTCATTAACGTATTTTGGACAAATTTGGCCGATGAAAGTGTTGGAAAATTTCTAGTAGAGAGAAGTTTAGTTGCTTCAAAGAATGGCGCAAGATTATAGTGTAAAATTTCTAGGAACTTCCAATCTTCTGATAACAGATTTAATTTCTTGAGTTTACTAACTTGTTTTTCTGTTAACCCATTGATAGTACCAGGATCTATAGTAATTTTATTATAAACATTTTTAGCTTTAATTATCTTACTAATCATTAAAAAAGTTGAGTTCCAACGTACATGAAAATCTGACGATAAGTTATTTATTTTTAGCCCCTCTTTCTTAACCTCATCAAAAACAAATGATTGCAATATTGAAGACCTTTTAACAAGAGCTAAAGTTTTTCTTAACCTAAATAAAATGATGGATGAAAAGTTAAATAACTGATTAACAGTTTCATCTGTAGATGCTTCTTCCTCCTCGCTACTTTTATCATCATCCGAGCTCACGTTTTCCGTTTCAAAAGTACACGCATTTTCTACTTAATTGTTTACATCGTACATTTCAAGCTGTTCGTCCGACGATATATTTTGATTAGACTCGATATCGCTTTCATTGTAGTTATTGTAATAAATAAGATCCTCTTCGATACATACATATTTAACATACTTATTTGTGTTGGCAACAAATGAAAATAGGGTCTTAATAGGCAATGTTTTTATTTTACGGACTGATTTTATAACTTGATCATCGTCGGTATCAGAGTTCGAACCTACAGCACAAGCAATAGTTTATAAAAATATATTTCAAGTATCAACGCAAATTAAAGACTGATACAAATACATGACTGTAAACCAAGTAATTATTCTGGGTCATTTAATTTCTTTGACCTTTCTGTTTTCATTCACAAGTTCATCTTAATATTTAAATAAAATTTACAAACATACCTGAATATGTAATATTGTCACCAGATAGACGTCTTGCTTCAACAGTTGGCGTGTTTGTTTCAGATAAAGACAAACATTTCTGGCGATGTATGTTGATAAAGTCTTGCGTTCCAAATAAAGGTTTTTTAGATAATTTTCTTTTTTTGTCTTTTTTTCCAGTCATTGTTGTCGAAAAAATTAAACAAAATTAATATGGTGCTTGCCTTGTTTACGAGAAGTCTCAGATTCAAATCGTAAATAAAGACCCTGATAGTAATTTAATTAAATTAGTTTCCTCAATCATTTTTATGTCTTTGAAGTCGCATACAGAATAGTTGGATTTATGGAACATAAGGTAATTAAACGATCGAACACGAGGTTGTAACATAATTAAAGAAAAAGTAGAACATGTGAAAAAATTTTGATATTTGAAGTTCGCCTAAGGAATGATTTGAGAATAGTAACTTGAGTCAGTTATGTAAAGTAATTTCAATTAAAATTGCTATAACTGTCATAATTAAAAATTGATTTACCCACAAATGATTACAATTAGGAAAACGTCATGACCAAACTGAATTAAGAACAAGTTATCTAAACTTAAAAAAATCTCCTCACAAAAGTTTCTGCTCATTTTGGTAGTGGTTTGAACAGAAATTTTGGCCGAAACCGAATAAGTAAAAAGTTGTCGAAGCAGATATTTTTCGCTCACTATATATATATATATATATATATATATATATATATATATATATATATATATATATATATATATATATATATATATGTATATACATATATATACCTTTACATAAAAAGTCTTCAACTTTATAATCGTAATTCCGTTACGGAAAGAGCACGAACGTTCAACGGCGTTACAGATTTAACAATTTCAATATCTTTTTACCAGTGAATATGATAAAAATGTTGAAGCGGTTTTTAATGACGATATTTGAGGGATATTTTTGGAAAACTATCCGGTATAAATGAACAAGAAAACTTGTAAAAGGAGATTTTTTGGAGAGAGAACTATTATAATTTTGTCGATATGATAATAGTTATCTCTCCAAAAAATTTATTTATGTGGCGAGAAAGCTAAAATGCTGGCCAGTTTTAATGGCCTTATTATAATCTGTTTTTATATGCCCTTTCTATAATTTAGTGTCCCTCCTTAATTTTTAAATAATAAAAACATTTATACATAAAACCTTAAAAAAAACTACTTATAAATTTGCCTTTCAAAGAATCTCTTCTTCCTAAACGGGTGTCTCCCAGGGTAAATGCGTTTTCTCCTTACTACTATGTTTAGGCTATTTCTAAATTGGTTTAAGAAAGAAACCCGAGAACCCCACCCAAATATCTCCCTAACAAAAAATCCCCTGGAAAAAATCCCCCCTCTCCCAAAAATAAAAGAAAAAGAAAAAAAAATATCAAACTTTTGTTTAAATTAAAAGATTGCCTCCCCCAAGTCTTAACCGTCAGTTGTTGTGTGTACTATTTCTTGCATGTTCTCCCTAACAATCAGTCGATGTATATGTACACTCCGCTGCACAAATTCCAAAAAAATTTGCCGATAAAACAAAAATAAAAAAGCAACAAATAAATTTAAAAATTTACACATTAAAAGCGGTATCAGGAAAAAAGCTGATACAAAGATAAAATGACAGTAAAGCGTATCTAAGTATATAAAAAAAAACTATTTCGGCATTTTTCCTGGGAGGTTTTTTCAGGAGGATATTTTTCTTGATACCGTCTGAATTCCATACGTTCCGTCATTGAAAATTTTCAAAAAGATAACTGTTCCAGCCTAAGACTAGTAAAATATTTCCATGTTGGCCAGGAATTGAACTTTTTTTTTAACCAGGGTCTAACAATGGTTTCAAAGCAAATGCGAAATTGTTCTGGCGCTAGGAATGGTTTTAATTGCCAATATAATCATGGATCGGAGTCGGTTATTGATATTTTAAAGGTGCACAGGGAAAAAGAAGTCTAAATCCGTTCAGACCAGTTGTTGCCCCAAATTAAATTAACTATGCTTTACTGCAAGTTTTGTTTCACTGCATTTTACTCTCTCATACAATATCCTTTCAGAGAAAATGTTGACCAAAAGTAAATTTACTTACTTTTTAAGTATAGATTACTTTTAATTGTAACTAAAAGTTATTTAAAATGTAAACTTAAGTAATCAAAAGTAATTTTATGTAATTTACTTTTAATAGCCATTTCATTTTAGTTATAAAATAACACATGTCTACTTAGGAAAAGTAATTATATAAGTAAATTTTATTTACATTTGATTGCATGTAGCTTTTTTATAATGTATTTTAAAATGCTTTTTTTTTTTACAATAACTGTAATATAATTTTTCTAAAAATAAATTCTTTTTAAATGTAAAAGTAAGTTACATTTCGAGGTAAAATTATATTATGTAATGCAGTTTTAAAAAAGTAATTAACTTTTAAATGTAAAAGTAAATTACTTTTCCATGTAACTCAATTTTAAATGTAAATGTAAATTACTTTTTTATATAATCTACTTACATATAACTTACATTTGAAAATAAATTCACCTTTCTTTACAAAATAAAAATTGTTTTAGAAAAGTAAATTACTTTTAAAAGTAAATTTAAGTTTTTTTTGAACGCTTACAATTATATACGCAATTTACTTTTTCATAAAGGCCTAGTTACTTGAGTAAGTAAAAAAAAAGTAAGTAAAAGTGCCATCCCTAGTAAAGGACCATTATAGATATTCAATATAAAGGTTCATATAGAGGAGTTGTATCAACTTCTGAAAATCTTAGATTCATTTTTACTTAGTCTTACAACAATAGTAGAAAGAAAAACTTGCAAATAGGAAAACTGAAAACTTCAGTCGACCAGAGATTTAGCTACAGTTTTAATTCATGGTCAACTAAAAACTAACATTGCTTTGTTACTAATTCTTATATATTGAAGTAGTTGCTAGAAATCAATATTTAAATTTTTAAAAATGGGACCTTAAAAAGTTTCTGATTAATTTAAAAAGTTGAAAAAGATTTAGTTTGATAGGATAACGTTAAGATTAAAAAAACAATTTTAATAATCAATTTGAAAATACTTGGCTTTTAATAGATGTAAATCCTGGTTAACATAAACATTAAAATTTAATAAGCAAATTCCTTTGTTTGTTTCTATCTCGGAGTCACACGAAGTCGTTTAAACAAATTGCTGTTTATTTATAAAAGATCCTAGTAATTATCATTCGACTTATCGTCGTAGATCTTGGTTAAACATTTACGAATAAGAACTAAAAAAATAAAAGCTAATTGAATATAATGATTTTGGTAAGAAAAATATTTCATCGTAAAAAGTAAAAAAAAAACAAACTACATGATGCAGAACATAAAGAATACAAAGGAGAAATTAAAAACCTGCATTGTGTGGCAAGCTTTACATGATCTGTCCATTTTTGTTATGTTGTATTGTTGTATTTATGTCGTATTAACGTAATACTTAGCTTAAAGTTTTATTACATAAATAAATGAACAAAGTTCATTTAATTAATTACATAAATTTTAATGAACTTTGAACATTAGAAAGAGAAATCTTATTTTTATTAAAAATGTATAAAGTTAGTAGTTCTTTAAAAATATAAAAACAAACCACATTGTAGTTTTTGAATATTTATCATTGTTATTTCCTGTAATACGCTGTTGAAAACAAAGGTAACTTCTTTTGCTGGACTTTTTTCTTCATGACTAAACATTTCTTATGATAATCACTTAACATTTCAATCAACTACGAGAGAGAGAGAAGTTTCAATAGAAACGCAGCAAAAAAAACATTATAACAACATTAAAACTAGGG